>NC_069718.1:12123881-12411381 GCF_027358585.1 Pangasianodon hypophthalmus | reverse complement strand
GTGAGTGTGTGTGGCTCTTTCTGTGAGTGTGTGTGTGGCTCTTTCTCTGTGTGTGTGTGGCTCTTTCTCTGTGTGTGTGTGGCTCTTTCTCTCAGTGTGACTCTCAGTGTGACTCTCAGTGTGACTCTCAGTGTGACTCTCAGTGAGACTCTCAGTGTGACTGTGTATGTTGGCTCACACTGTGTTGGAGTTGTGTTCTCTTTATTGGAAAATAAAATTTCTACACAATCAAATGAATAAGATCAAAACATAAACTGTGCAGTACATAGTGGATTAACACTGGACAGTGTTTGTATTTAATGTTATTTATTATCATCTGAATCTTTTTGGTTTAATCTATAATGTAGAATGATTTCTAATAACTGACTAAATTAAATTCTCTGCTAACTTTGTAGGTCGAAACTACGAACGTGAAAGTGTCACTCGATGATATATTCAAGAAATGGGTGAGGTAAGAGATTGATTGAATGCGGTGATGTTAAGTCCTAGTCTCCACACAGTGAATATGGGCTGGGATCGGAACTGAATCCTGTGCAGTGCTTATTTTATAAAATCGATAACATTTTACCTTTTGCAGTGAGGAACGGGAAAAGAAGAGTGATGAGGGAAAAGATCCCCAGACAAGTTCAGGTAAATTGTATGAAACCTTTACATTTAAAGGCATTTATTTAACAGACACTTTGAACAAAAGCTACTTGCGAAATAGGTGGAATTCAGCAAAGACTAATTATCCACCAGTGTACCAGAATGAGATAGCTGTAGGTTCTTTACACAAAGCTACACATATTGTGCCACATTGGGTATTTGGCAGGGTTGTAAAGATACAGCATATTGTTTCACTTGATTCATCATCAAATAATACACTCAACAGACTGTGTAATAAAGTAGGCTATTCATACTCTGAAAAGTAGCTTCCTCTTTGTCTCAAATGGGAATAGCCTACAGGATTTTAAACAAAAATGCTTCTCCTAGGGATGCTGATTTTCCCAAGCTTATATGCTAGCATATTAACACACTCTCATATTAGTGTGATCAACTACTGATTGGAAGGTTGTGAATTCAAATCCCAGCACTGCCAAGTTGCCACTGCTGGGCCCTTGAGCAAGGCCCGTAACCCTCAACTGCTCGGCTGTATAAATGAGATAAATGTAAGTCGCTCTGGATAAGGGCGTCTACCAAATGCCATAAATGTAAATGAGACAATGTTTAAGAGATTCCAATCTGACCCCAGTGGCCACTTACCATAGGGCCACATACAAAAGTGGCTCAGGCCTGATATGAAAAGATCAGATTTTTTCCAAACATCTGGAAACCGAAAATGTAATACTATTGAAAACAAGACAAGTAGAGGTGTGGAACAGCTGTCAGAAATCAAGACGTTTTGAATTGTTGGAGTTTTTAGAGGACACTAGTAAAGCATTTAAAGCAAATCCCCTTCACTTGGGTTGAGGTCCATCAGCAATGTCAAACAGTTAAATACCTCAAGAGTAGGAACAGACTCAAACCACTGAGCAATTCCACAACTACTAAACCTGTCCTTTCCTTACAGCCTTAATTTGTGGCATACGTTGTTCTTCACAAATGCCGGCCTGTAAGCATCTAAGGCCCATCCTGGCTTTAGGATAGAGGAAGGAAAACAAATGCCGCACATGAGACCGAGAGATTAAACTGACACATTATTGTCATCTTACCAGATCTCTGCCAGGCTTTAATTGTATTTGGATCAAGTAATGAACCTGTCTGGTGTCACTTTTGATTGACATTTGGCTCCGGACTAACCCCGCAGCATGGCTTATACGGTCTGCCATAAAACTTTCAAGAATAGGTTTCGTTCTCATATCTACTTCAGTTATCTTGAGTTATCTAATTATTTTATTTCCCTCCTTTTATCTTTCTCCTCCAAAATGACAAGAGGATTTAATTGTACTCGAAAAAACATGAGTGTAACCAAAGTGGTAAGAACTAAAGAATGTGGTTTAGAGCCTGATTTAGAGACTTTCATGTAAAACTGTACACATCAAAATCTCACTCAGATGTGCAAGAGATTTTAGCATTGCTCTTCCCTTGAGGATATCAGACCCAAGCACTGGGATTCACATCTGAATTCTGTTAATGCTATGTAGAAAAAAAGAACTGTTGCTCCTAATTCATGACGTTTAATTCAGATTTAAACTGAGATGAACTCCCTTTCTCACAGAGGCCGTAGTTTCCTTATACAGAGATAGAAATCTTTTTCCTCTACAAAGATTTTCTTAAAGTTCTCACTGTTAGATTAGTTAAGGTTATTACAAGTCTAATTGCTTCTAAACAAATGTTTTTCTTATTTGTGGTAATAAATATCACATGGGCTTGTCCCAATTCTGCAGAAGTTGAACACTCGCTAATCAGTACTTCTGGTTTCCGCTATCATCTTGTGAAAATATAGATACTATCTCTGTTATTTGATGTCCTTCATGTTTGACTTGTGTGGTAATGATTGCAGAGTGAGGATGGAAGATGATTTAAAGAAATACAAAAATGTCTCCAGAGAACTTGACTCAAGATGTATTTAATTGTATACCCTTAATAAACTTTATTTGACTCCTCCTAGGCTGTGTAAAACTGGACTGGACTGCTGGTAAACCTGTGGAGTTGCTCTATAGCACTTCCAAAGCAATTTTTGGCACAAAATCCATGACAATATTAAGGAAATTCTTGGGGTGTTTTTTTATTTTTTTTATTTTTATTTTTTTTTATTATTATTATTTTTTAATATAAAAACCACTGCACATTCAAAAACAAGAGCTGGCAAACACAGAACAATAATCACTAGTAGATGAAATATCTGTATTGTGATGCAATGAAAATAATTATAATTTTTTATTTGAATAAAGAGTGACAAAATTAAAATATCACTGTCACCAACATACTAAAAAGATGTTCAGAAAACAAGATGCAGTGCTGGTTTTGAGAAATTAACCTTAAATGCTTGTTGAAGACGGGAAATAAAATGTTCCTTTTAATGATGCAAACACAATATCAAGAAACCAGGTTATTCTGGCTTTTTGTGTGTGTGTGTGTGTGTGTGTGTTTTATGTTTATCACACAACTGATGGAAAAAGCTGTTATTTAGCTATTTGTGCTGACTGACTCGAGATGGGGTGTAAGATAGGGTGTAAATAATTGTATTGATTAGGCAGTTTGGCAAACTAGCAGCTGCAACAGATACCCTTCCCGTTAACGAATAGGATTAAAGGTACTTTCTGACATGGAAAAAGTAGGAGGTTCACGTAGTGAAAACTGAAATTATTAGTGGTGTCTTAATCTGCTTAGCATGACCTTTGGTTTCTTTTTTTTGTGTATCATCACCTCCGTGTGTGTTTTACATCTCTTTTTTGTTCCCCTCAAGAAGGAAAGTACCACTGTGTATAAGCTGTCATTGTTTATATGATATTGTGCTGATCTAAAACCTACAAAAAAGCATTAATCATAATAAAATCCCATTTCTCCAGTGACTTTACTTTTATTATAGGTAGTACTACTGATATAACAAGAACCTTATCCCTCCTTACCTCTGTTTTTCTTTTATGCATTGCCTAAATCAGAGTCAGCCACAAATGCAGCACACAACACCAGCCCTGAGAAGAAGGTGAAATCCCAGGTATGATAGCTACACCATTATTTATAGGATGCCCAATTTTGTAAGTCATTACACACAACGAAATGGTCAACTTTACCCTGTCCTCCTTTTTATAGAAACCAGCTGCAGCCAGAAATCAGAAAAGGAAAAGAACTGAAACAAAGACGCACAAAAGTTCCAGTGCAGCGGAAGGCCAAACAACAGAACATAGCTCTACAAGCCCAACAACAAGAGAAGACTCCGACTCAGACTCCAGTCTGGATGTTGAGAAATGGAAGAAATTGGCCGTACAGCTATCAGGTTAGAGAGAGAAAGAAAACATATTATGGACTTAGTATTTGCTTTGTAATGTTCTCCTGAATGCATAAGTACACTCAGCAGCCACTTTATTAGGAACACTCATTCATGCAATTATCCAACCCGCCAATCATGTGGCAGCAGTGCAATGCGTAAAATCATAGAGATACAGTTCTAGAGCTATGGTTAATGTTCCCATTGAACATCAGAATGGGGAAAAATGTGATGTGGAAACACTGACAAAACCGAACAGAATAAAGTGCAGCATAAAGCTGTTGTATAACTCCCCTGCTAGCACTGTGCATGGATGCCTTGTGTTTTATGATTTTTATGATTTGTCCATTTTATGATTTGATATATACTGCCCTCTGTTGCCATGTAGTGTGTCAGCTCACCTCTATCCTGTAGAGCAGTGGGCAGGGACCACCACAGCTGACAGCATCACCAGTGGTAGACCATTCTCAGCACAGAAATGAAACTAGCATGGTAGTGGCATTGTGATGTGTGTGTGGTACTGGTACAAGTGTATCAGGAACATGTATGTAGTGTTGCTACGGTTTCACTCATACCAGAACCAGACACACTTCCATGTCAGTGTTGTGCTGTGAATCGTACACCAAATAATATCGGGTCAGTGGTGGTCTTTTCCATAGATGGATGGAGTAGAGGAGAAGTTGACAAAACTACAACAGTCAGTAATTACGTCTTATGTGCACCTATATGGTAGGTTTACCTGATTGGTTGAATGCAGCCAATCAAAATCAGGTCATTCATGCAGAAAGCCTATAAATACTGGTATGAATTACACATTTGCACTGTCTGTCCCTTTATTGCTTATCCTAAGTGCAGCACCGTGGTTCTGGTTGAACTATATTTCATTCCTAAATTATGTTACATCTGTCTGTGATGAGAGAAATGACAATAAAGCCTACTTGACGTGACAGAGGTGCTTGACAGTGACTTTCGTTAGTCAGCTGTGGACTTCCATTAGTAGGATGGACAGATGTAAATAGATGAATGGATACTAATTGCATATGATCATCACTTTGAAATTGTACATTTTTACTTCCTTTGTTGCCAGATGCTGACATTGCAAAGATGGACGCTTTCACGAACTTTAGCACATCTACTGCCAAGTCCACGAAGAAGCGAAAGCCAGCAGAACGTAAAAAAAAACAAGCCCAAACAATAGGAAACGGCAAACGTTCACCCAAGAAAACTAAAGATAAAACTGCCACCAGCCCCACAAAAACTGACAAAATTAGAACTCCTTTAAAGCCAACAGCTTTTAGCATTTGTGAATCGGATAAAGATAAAACTCCATCTAACAAAGACGTCCTTGCAGAACCTAACGTAAAGAGTCCTGAAAGTAAAATGGCTACCAGTCTTTCAGATCAGGCTGTGACCCCTAAGACAGGCGTAAGTAATGGACTTTCAGAGAGTGCCCAAATTAAGGTTAAAAGCAAAAAAACACATAGCCTCTCAGAACCTCATAACATCGAAACTCCAAGAAAAATGGCTGAGACTGAAAAACCAGATGATATCTCAGAACCTAAACCAACTGATACTCCATGTAAGAAAACAAAATCAAAGAAAGATGTTAAAGTTACAAAATCTGGAAGTTTAGAAACTCCTTCTAGGGTCACCGATCCTGAGGTTGCTATTCAGAAATCTCAGTGTGGTTTAGATACAGCTGAACTGTCTGAATCTAACAGTTCAAAACAATCCGAATGTGTTTTACATTCTCAAACGAGTGAGACTAAAGCTAAGAAGGATAAATCTAAAAAAGTTAAAATTGTGGGATCTGTAGGTGTTGATACCTCCATACAAACTGACACAGAGGATGCCACTGGCTCCCTAACATCAGACCAGTCAAAAATCAATCAGGTTTCAGATTTGAACCCAGCTGAGACTCCCTCTAAGAAAGCTAAATCTAAGAAATCTAAGAAGTCTAAAGAACCTCAAGAACCTGGAGATGTGGCCGTGCCTTCTGGAGAATGGGAGATCGAGGTTCACAGTAGCCAATCCAAACCGCATCAGACTGAGACTCTGTCAACATCAGTCAAAGATGTTAAAAGTGTTGGAGGGGATGAACCGGTTGAGAAACAGTCTAAGAAAGCTAAGAAAAGCTTATTGGAGTCAAATGGGACTGAAAAGAACATAGAAACCCAAGCCGATACCAGCATCTTAGAACCTCTCAGTTCAGAGACACCATCTAAAAAGTCTAAAACTAAGAAAGCTTCAGAAGCCGATCATGTTGATTCTCCATCTAAAAAAGCTGTTGTGGATGGTGGGGAAGGTGAGGCCATGAAAAGCAGTTCTTCAAAATCAGATCATAATGACAACCTTTTAAAAAAGAGTAAAAGAAAGAGAGCGGACAGCTCTGGAGTAAACGTGACTTCTTCAGGAACTGAACATGTATCTAAATCATCATCTGAATGTGACAATTCAGGAGTGGACAATGGTCTCATACCTGCTGGAAACGGTTCCGAAAATCAAGGCCAAGAAAGTGTTTCAGCAGTGGAGGAGGAAGAAACTCCAGAGCCAAAGAAGAGAAAGAAAAATAAAAAAGATAAAGAGAAGAAGAAAAATGAGAGTGATGAAAATGTTGAAGAGGTTCCATCAACACCACCAGCAGAGGAGTTTGTTGATTCCCTGCCAAGCAGTCAGAAGAAAAAAAGTAAGGTTTATAGTCTAGTTATTTAATTTAAAGCGTTGTTGCTGATGTCTTGGTGGTAAAACAAATGTTCTTTATTAAATACCTTTCTGTATGCCTATTTGATTCATGATGTGCAGAGAAGAAAAAACAGAAACATAGAGATGAGGAAATGCCGCCAGTGTCCACTCCTGCCCCTGAAGAAGACTCTCCAAAAAAGGTAAGTCATGCATGAGTGAACATGAATATGAGTCTTATGAACCAGTGTGAATTCTTTTCTCTGCCTTGTTTCCAAAACTTTCCAAGAAAACAGTTAACCTGTTTCTGTTCTGACTGAACAATCTTATAGCTTTTTCTACCAGTGCAGTGTGTGTGTGTGTGTGTGTGTGTGTGTGTGTGTGTGTGTGTGTGTGTGTGTGTGTGTGTGTCCCATTACATAACTCTACCAGTTAAAGTAGGAGTTTCAGGTGGTGAGTACAAGCCGTAAGTCATGACATTCTATACAAGTTTAGAAACAACTAGAGCCCCTCTTGTTTAAATGTGTGTGGTGCTGCAGTTTGTGTTCCTCAGGGTGAAATACTGAGCATGAGACACATGGGGTTTAGTGAAAATAGAAGTTTTAGCGTAAGTAGCTGTTTTAGTGTAAACTTTATCAATGTTAAAAAAGAAGACAGCAGAAACACAGAGTTGCATTTTCTGTCACTGAATTACAAATGTCTTTTTAAACTATACATGTAGGACACAAGGTATGCTGCTATGTTATACACTATGTAGGGTGCAAACTAAATCTAGGATCTTGACTAAATTAAGTTAAATAGTTACAAAAAAGCATTACTTTGGGTGAAGAAACAAAAATGAAACATTAAATTGCAGGATGAAATTATGATGTGGCTTAAGTCAGAAGTTCTTGATCATCCTGTAGTCAGGGACCCCTTTAACTGTAAACTAAATTCCACAGACCTCTCAGCACAGACTTACTTTATGAACATTATTTAATATACATGTACACTAATATTTTGTGTATTTATTAGAGCCATAGAGCTTCTAATTCTTCAGAGTTCCAGTGTCCAGGCAAATAGACTAATAACTATTAGAACTTAATATAAAAAATTTAATAACTTTGATAATAATGGGTTGTTATTTAAACCACTGTTTAAAAAAAAACATGGACCCATGGCAATGTATCAAGTCAATTCAAGTCAAGTGGCTTTATTATCATTTCAACTATATATAGCTAGTTAGTACACAGTGAAACGAAACAAAGTTCCTTCTGGACCATGGTGCTACATCAATCAGCACAGAACTACAAGAGACTACACATTTCTACATAAAGTGCATGTGCAAATGTCTGCAAACAGCATAAGACAGTACAATATCTACCAAAACTGGACAATAGGTACAATAAGAGACAGTGCAGCATCGACCACTACACAGTTCTAGTATGAAAGTGTCAGATATAACAGTAGTGCAAAAGAATAACAATATAATAAATTGCCGTGAATGTAAACCTAACATACTATGACATAGTATTCAGCAGATAAGCTTATACTATATATGGACATAGCAGTTATTGGGTAGCAGCCAGGTAGAGAGTATAGTAATGATAAGAAATTATTTACAATGTTTTGTAAGTGCAGTAGCAGCAATAGGTAGTAATACAGAAGTGTGCAAAAATTGCAAAGGGTGTGTGTGTGTGTGTGTGTGTGTGTGTGTGTGTGTGTGTGTATATATTCTGAGTATTGAGGAGTCTGATGGCTTGGGGGAAGAAACTTGCAAGTCTGGCCATGAAGGCCTGAATGCTTCGGTACTGTTTACCAGACGGGAGGAGGGTGAAGAGTTTATGAGAGGGGTGGGGTCATCCACAATGCTGGTGGCTTTGCATCAATGTCTATGATAGAAGGATGAGAGACCCCGATGATCTTCACAGGTGTCCTCACTAGCCGCTGTAGGGTCTTGCGATCAGAGACGGTGCAATTTCCAAACCCAGCAGTGATACAGCTGCTCAGGATGCTCTCGATAGTCCCTCTGTAGAACATGGTGAGGATGGGGGGTGGGAGATGGGCTTTCCTCAGCCTTTGCAGAAAGTAGAGACACTGCTGGGCTTTCTTGATTATGGAGCTGTTGAGGGACCAGGTGAGGTTCTCCGCCTGGTGAACACCAAGGAATTTGGTGCTCTTGACGATCTCCACAGAGGAGCAGTCGATGTTCAGTGGAGAGTGGTCACTCTGTGCTCGCCTGAAGTCAACAACCATCTCTTTAGTTTTGTCCACATTCAGAGACAGGTTGTTGGCTCTGCATCAGTCTGTTAGCTGCTGCACCTTCTCTCTGTATGCTAACTCATCATTCTTGCTGATGAGACCCACCACAGTCGTGTCATCAGCGAACTTGATGATATGGTTCAAGCTGTGCATTGCTACACAGTCGTGAACAGCAGTGGACCGAACACACAGCCCTGGGGGGCCCCAGGGCTCAGTGTGGTGGTGTTGGTGATGCTGTTCCCGATCCAGACTGACTGAGGCCTCCCAGTCAGGAAGTCCAGGATCTCGTTGCAGAGGGAGGTATTCAGGCCCAGCAGGTTCAGCTTTCCAATCAGGTGCTGAAGAATGATTGTGTTGAATGCTGTACTGAAGTCTATGAACAGCATTCGAACGTACATCTCCTTTTTGTCTAGGTTTGTGAGGGCCAGATGGAGGGTGGTGGCGTCATCTGCTGAGCGGTTGGGACGATACAAGAATTGCAGGGGGACCAGTGAGGGGGGCATCAGGGTCTTCATTATGATGGGTGTGAGTGCAACGGGATGGTAGTCGTTGAGGCAGGACATTGAAGATTTCTTCAGCACAGGGACGATGATGGTGGCCTTGAAGCATGCTGGAACGACAGCGCTGCTCAGGGAGGTGTCGAAGATGTCCGTGAAAACATCCACCAAACTGTCCCGGCCAAACATTCCTGGAAGAGTACACATCCTCTGAGCACTCTGCCAGGAATGTTGTCTGGTCCAGCAGCCTTCCATGAGGTAACTCTGTGTAGAGTTTTCCTCACATCAGCCGTGGTTAGGCACAGCACCTGGTTGTTGGGAGGAGGGGTGGTCTTCCTCACCGTCACGTCATTCTGTGCCTCAAACCGAGCGTAGAAGTTGTTCAGCGCATCTGGAAGGGAGGCATCACTGTCACAGGCAAGTGATGTTGTCCTGTAGTTGGTGATGACCTGGATGCCCTGCCACGTGTCGCTGCTGTCCTCAAAGTGGCTGTGGATTTTCTGTGTGTGCGTGTTTGCCTCTCAGATGGCCCAGGACAGTTTGGCTCTCGCTGTTCTTGGGGCTGCCTTGTCACCTGCTCTGAAGGTGGAGTCTCAGGACCTCAGCAGCACACGCACCTCTGCAGTCATCCACGGCTTCTGGTTGGAGCGTGTGGTGGTGATCACGAACCCCGGACCCCTCTTTGAGAACTGCTGTTTTAAAGTCCATGTTAGAGGAAGGCCATTTAAAAAGTGAAAGGAAGTTTGGTAGACAGTCACTACTCTACTGAAATGTTCTGGTAGGAAAGCAATTCCTGATTCCAGAGTCTGCAGTTGACACTCTGCATCGTGTTTCACTTCAGCTCACACGATACCTGGGTACTCACTTGATGGCGGAAATAACAACAAAACAGGGATCACAGTTAATTTGCTAAACTGCACCAATCCTTGGAAAGGGCTATTATGAAGCCAATAATTTACAGTATAGACACCGTTATAAGCGTAATCTCTCCATGCACTTTGGTGTACTGTTGTTGCCTCCAATAACGAGAACGCTCCAGTAATAATCAACATTGTGTTCTCTTTATTATTCAGAAAAAGAAATCTTCAAAGGAGAAGGAACATGCTGATGTCTCAGAACAGGGAGTGATTTAAAAGCAAGAACTGATCCAGCCTGGAAATAAGATGGACTTAAAAATAATGTTAACAAGACATATTGTAAATCCCAGCCTACAGTTGTTTATGGTGTCTGTCTGTGACAGTGTTGTTGATTTCTGGAGAGGACAAGCTTGTGGAGATTCTTACAGTTTCATGTATGTCAACTTTTATGTTTTATTTTAAATAGCGTTTTTATATATATATATATGACTTTTTAATATGAGATGAAAGTTTTGCCATGCATCAACGCTGTTTGTTTATAGAAGATCAAGGAAACATTCAAACAATTCTTTAATGATAAAGAACTAGATTCTATTATATACAAATTACCTGTAATTCTTCTACATTTTTATAAATATAAGTTCATACTTGTAAACTTGTGTGTTCTCGTGTGATTTGATTTGTGGTGATTTCAGAGTAATAATCCCAAACCTTTACAGTTCAGGGGATGAAATTAATACAGTCATTGCTGAGGAACCTGACTGAGTGGTAAGGAAATTTTGATCAAATTTTTTTTTGATTTGCTACAAAAAAAAAAAAACAACAAAAAAACAGTTCTCCATGTTTTAGGAAAGAGTCTTCCATCAGTGTCAATCTCTTAGGATTTAAGAGGATTTGTAATATGAGTGAGCAGTTTTTGTTCATTTGTGCAAAGATGCCGGCAACTTTATCTATCATACACTAACTTCTTTGATGGTACAAGAAAGCAATTGTTAATTGCAAAACTCAAGAATGCACACCATGTAATTTATTCCTCAGATGATGAATAAAGAAGAGCTGCACACCTAGATCAGGATTTCACTTATAGTACAGTAAATTTCAGCGAGTAACTGCAGTGTAGTTCTGTAATAAATGTTTAGGAAGTAAAAATTTGAGTACAGACACAAACTTTGAGTTAGGTCTTAGGGAAAGAAAAATTCAAAAGAAAAAAGAATCATACATTCAGTCTGTATGTATGAATTCCTACAAATAGACCAGGGAATTATTAGCTATGCAAAGAATAAAACAGTCGGGGGAGTGCTGTTATAGGACAATAATCAATGACGGATAGGTGTGATGTGGCCCTGCAGGAAGTGGAGTTACACTTACCTTCCTGTTTATAGTTACACTTAATGTTGTGGAACGTCCTAGAGACAAGTTGGTTCCTGTTATCACTTATGTTATAGCAGCTATAAACAGTCATTCCCTCACCAGCTTCTCTTTTATCTCTCTCTTCAAGTTAATAAGACATACAAAATGCAGCTAGTCATGTTACAAAGAAACCATTAAGCACAAGCTCCTCTGTCCTGACGATTTTACTGTGGTGGAAAACTTACTGATGTACAAAGTCCTGACACTGGAGACTACTTCCATAAATAGTTAATAAATTTCTCCTCACAGAAAACTTATCCACATCAAGGTTATATGTTTTTTGTCATTAAATAAGACATTCTAAAAAAATCTGCATTATTAGTCATAGATTATGTGAAGCATCTGCCGTACAGGTCCCGGAGAATGAGCTGTTCTAGAAACGATAGCGTATTAGAATGAGTGCATTAATATAAACCTGTGATTTGAGTTACAGTCAGCACTACTGTGAGAGCTGCTGTGTAGAAAATGAATCAGCATCTTTTAACCAATCACATTCAAGAATTGAACACCAATGTGGTATAACATATTTTAATGTATGGCTATATACTATTTTTGTCATCATACAGTCATTTTGAAACCATTGGTTATAAACTGTTTCATGAATTTTATAGTGCTGTTTCTCAAGTTTAGTGTTCAGTAGCGCTCATTACAGCATGCTACAGTGTCGTACTAGAAAAATCAGCCATTACTGTAGAAAATGAGCTAGGATTCTCAGAGACTTAGGCTTAGAATCATAAAATGTAATTTATATGTTAATTTAGTTGTACTACATCAGGTGACGATGTAAAAATGTACAAATGAGTTAATGTTAAATGGGGGGAAAAAAATCAAGGTTCGGTCAAGAGACTAGCGATAATCGGAAATGAATTTTTATTTTCCGCTTCGTGACTTCTGATGGCAAAATAGATGATTCATCCATTCTTTAAATGTTCCCATACGGAAATGGAATGTATTATACACCAACCGAGCCAAACTGAATCCTCTTATGACTAAATCATCAGGACAAATATGAGTGAAAATAAAACCATTTAGGGGAAGGAGGGTGATCAACTAACCATGGTTGCAAGAGCATGCCACACAACCACAGCACAAGCTGTTTGCATCAACAGTGTGTAGAGTATTAACACATACCCTGCCCCTTACTGATAACAGGCATTATCTGTGAGCGTTGGTTGTATGTAAAATAAAATAGGACAGTGAGACCAGAGTCTGATGGGCTGATGAGTTCAGATGTGAATGTTTGTGTATGGAAACAGAACACGTCACATTCATATTGAGGTTTTTCCAGGCATTGATATTAGTGCGTATGCATATGTGTGGGCTTTCTGCCATTGAGGTGAAAAGTGCTTCCGTTTTATGTTTCTCTACAAACTGAGCATACCTATTCGCTCAATACAAATAAATTGTAAAAAAAAAAAATACATAAACATCATGTCAGAAGCTCCAAAAATGTCCTCAAGGATGACTGCTTTGATATACAACACGTGAAGCATGAGGGGAATCCCCTGCTGAGTGCTGAGAGCTGTTTAGGGTAGTACTAGTCTTGTAGCAGAGGTTGATAAATGTTTCCATACTTGAGGGAAGTTTTGCATCTATCAAATTCTCCACATGCTTTCCATTTCAATGGATTGTATTTACCGCTACAGGATATAATCTCCATGGCAGATTATTAAAAAATGCAAGTCACTTTCCAAATGGAATGATTACACACCCACAGATTTTAATTAATAAAAATACAATTCATAACATTACAAAAATCCGGTGTGAGGTGTGAGTTAAATCTAAGATTGAAAACATCACTGTCACTGCTTATAATGAATTCATTTTATTTTGGGAGTAAAAGTGCAAATGTTTCTTAATGTTAATTGTATCTATCATAATGTACTCTATCTATCTATCTATCTATCTATACACACACACACACACACACACACACACAGAGCCAGGTCTATAACGATTTGGAAAGTGACACAATTTCTATAATTGTGCCTCTATATACCACCACCATGGATTTGAAATGAAGCAAACAAGATGTGATTTGAAGTGTAGACTTTCAGCTTTAATTCAAATGGTTTAACAAAAATACTGCATTAACTATTTAGGAATTACAGACGTTTTTCTTTTACATAGTACTTCCATTTTCACAGGCTAAGGTTAAGCAGTTTCATGGCCAGATGTGGCCTGTTTCCTCATTATTTCATGACAAATTAAGGAGATAAAAGGTCTGGAGTTAATTCCAGAGCACTGAATTTGCATTGGGTAGCTGTTCATGGGAACTCTCAATACGTTGTACAAAGAGGTATCGATGCAAGTGAAGGAGGCATCATTAGGGTGAAATAACAAAACAGACCTATCAGAGAAACAGCAGAAACTTTAGGAGGGCCAAATCAACAATTTGGTAGATTCTTAAAAAGAAGGAATGCGCTGGCAAGCTCAGCAACACCAAAAGGCCTGGAAGACCACGGAAGACAACTAAAATGAATGCAGAATTCTTCCCTTGTTGAAGAAAAACCCTTCACAACATCTAGCCAAGTGAAGAACACACTGGAGGAGGTAGGCGTATCAGTGTCAAAGTCTACAATCAAGAGACATCTTCATGAATGTAAATACATTCGGTTTACCTTAATATCCAAACCACTGGTAACACTCAAGAACAGAAAGGTTCTTGCTAAAAGACTTAGACTTGCTAAAAACCTCTAAAGAAGCCTTACCAGTTCTGCTGCAAGGTTAACTTGTACCAGAATGATGGAAAGAGAAGAGTATGGAGAAGGAAAGGAAGGGCTCATGATCAAAAGCATAGCACATCATCTGTCAAACACGTGGAGGCAGTGTTATGGCATGGGCATGTATGGCTGCCAGTGGAACTGGGTCACTGGATTTTATTGCTGATGTGACTACTGATAGAAGTAGCAGGATGAATTCTGAAGTGTATAGAGCTATACTTTCTGCTCAGATTCAGTCAAATGCTGCAAAACTGATAGGACCGCGCTTCACTGTACAGGTGGTTAATGACCCAAAACATACTGCGAAAGCAGCCCAAGAGCTTCTTAAGGCAAAGGAATTAAATGTTCTTAAATGTCAGATGACCTCAACCCAAGTCTACACTTCTTGATTGCTTCATGTCAAAATTATGAAAATTTTATGACTGTCCAAATATTTATGGACGTAATTATCTCTCTCTCTATATCTATCTATCTATCTATATATATATATAATATAGATAGATATGTATAATATATATATATATATATATATATATATATATATATATATATATATATATATATATATATATATATATATATATAAAATGTGTGTGTGTGTGTATATGTATGTATGCATACTTTTTTTCCCTCCTTCTTCACAAATATTTTGTGACTGTGTTGGCCGGATTGCTGTTAAACAAATGAAAATAAACTAAACTGAGCTTGTTGACTCCTCTCCAATTACTGCTGTGTAAAACAAGTATGCACAGTAATAACTATCTAAAAACCCCACTGCTGACCTTTCCTTACCCACAGCGAAGGCCTTGATGACACTTTCCCCCATCTACTCAGACCAGCATTCCTTTCACTTTTATTCATATGTCACCTGCTCTCATACCTCAACTAATTGAGGCATTAATTTTTTAAATTTATTTAGGAATGTGTCACAGCATGTGCATAAACTTCAAGTGGCAAATTGAAACTCGGCTGACTGTATACTGCAAATCTTTTTTTTCATTTAACTATTTCTGTCCCTTTTGTGAAACTGAGTGGAATTTTCCACTGGTGTTCCTTATAATCTATTTTAGGGTCTCTAGATCTGTTGTAGGTGAGACCATCTAGTCTGAATCAAACTAAGAACAATGACCAACAGGACCAGGGAATTTCCAGCCACCCTAATTATAAGCATACAATAAATAATGTCACATTCATAGGAAAAAAAAAAGCCAGGTCTCTTTCAAGTAGGTTGAAGGTTTTTAGCTTGCTAAAGTCAGCCTTCAAGACTTCTTTCAGATGAACAAATATTTTACCTGGACAAAACAAAGGTTTGTCATGAACTTGACAGTAAATGATTTTGAACTATGCATACATTTAAAGTCACTATGTCAGGTCTTGACCCAAGAAGGTGACAGGATAAGGTGCATAAAGGGAAACAGGCAGCCATAAAAAAACAGAAAAGTTTGTAAGCTGTTGTAACAAATTACAATCAGATTCATTTTTGATTTTGATGGTTGGCTGTTGGTGATAAGGTCTTGAGATCGATCCTGAGCTTTGGTTACTTTCTGTGCAAAATTCATCATGTTGTCCAAGTGTCCATGGCTACTCTAAATTGCTCATTAATGTAAGTGAGTGAGTGAGTGAGTGAGTGTGTGTGTGATGCCGTGCAATGGACTGCTGTTTACATTTACATTTATATTTACATTTATGTCATTTAGCACACACTCTTATCCAGAGCGACTTACAGAAGTGCTGGATTCCTGCCTTGTGCACAGTGTTCCTGGGATCCACCATGACCTTAACCAGGATAAAGGTTACTGAAGATGAAATCAAATAGCAAATTTTAATAATAATAATAATAATAAATGGTAGCTCACAGGGTCCTCGGTTCAATCCTGAGCTTGGGTTACTCTCTGTGTGGCGTTTCTGTGCATGTTCTCCCCATGTCCATGTGAGTTTCCTCCCACCTCCAAAATCATGTTGGTAGGTGGATAGGCTGCTCTAAATTGCCCCTAGGTGTGTAAAAAGTACAGATAAACTACTTTTTTTTTTTTACTATAAGTAAAAGTATGGGTCTGTTGTCAAAACCTTACTCGATTAAAAATAGAAGAGAAGAGAGTCAAAAGCTCCAAGTTTCTTGATGTGCACATCACAGAGGACCTCACCTGGACTCTCAACACTACCTGCCACCCAGGAAGGCCCAGCAGCGTCTCGATTTTCCTGCAGAGGTTGAAGAGAGCTAACCTTCCCCCTACCATCCTCATCGCTTCTACAGGGGGACAGTGGAGATCATCCTGACCAGCTGTCTCATTGTTTGTTATGGGAACGGCACAGTTTCAGATCGCAGGACTCTACAGCACATTGAGAAGATTATCTGTGTCTTTCTAATTAAATAATTAATCAATTAATTAATTACATTTACATGTATGGCATTTAGCATACGCCCTTATCCAGAGCAACTTACAGCAGTGCTTTGCAGACTAACAAAAGCTCATCCTCATGCTAGCTCACTAGTTCAGGGACTAAAAATAGCATAAGAAAACCCTGTTGAGGAGGTAAGTACGAAAATAAAAATGAGACAAAGATTTTTATATAAATAAAGTGCTAATTTAAGTGCATTGGTGAAGAGATAGACCACCATCAGTTGCAGAGGTCAGATGGCTTTCATTTGACACTGATGTGAATTTGCCTGGATATTGTTAAAAAAAAAAAAAAAAAAAAAAACACCTCTGACTGGCATAACAGCTGAGCAAGGGAAAAATAGAAAAAAAATCTTATGCCATTTGAGATTTTTAACAAGTACTTTGAAGGTCAAAATGAAATGGAGTACTAAGGAGTAAAATGTATTTTCTTTTACTTGTAAATCTACATAAATAATACATGAGGAGAGTACAAATATTCCAAAATAAGTGTGGTAACGAAAGTATAATTATTGAAGAATTTTCCAACCCTTGGTGTTTGTTTGTGTGTGTGTGTGTGTGTGTGTGTGTGTGTGTGTGTGTGTGTGTGTGCGCGCGCGCTGTGATGGACTGATGTCCAATTCCTGCCTCACACCCAGTGTTCAGGGGAACTGGCTCTGGATCCTCTGAGACTATGACCAGGATGAAGTTGTTGCTGGAGATGAATAAAAGATGATGATGATGATGATGGATGTTGTTGTTGTTACAATAACACGTTTTATATACAGTATATATTGCAATAATAATAATAATCTGTGAAATGCAAGGAATCTTTGCAACTAGAATTTCGTTTCTAAATTTTTCCAGTCAGTAACACTGCTACTTCATACAGAGCCTGTGCGGCTCAAAGTGCCTGAGGTTTCATATAACATGTAATGAAAGTGATACATTCAAATCATTCTAAGACACAATGTCAAATTGATGCAAATTCCCTGTACAACCGCACTAACGTGACATTAGGTATGAAATGAGTACTTTAGAGTGATGACGAGTGATTTGGGATCGAGCCAAAATTGGCTGAAGGTCAGTGCCGGAGACTAGCCTGGTACTTTTCACACGTCAAGAAAAAAAAAACATTTCCCACCACTGTAAGCGAAAATGAAAAGTTTCTGTCATTGTTTTTTTTTTTAATGATATGAAATTGATGTTTCGGAGACTAATATGCTTTAAAAACATCTTTATTTTATTTAAACTTGGTAGCTAGTAGCTGAAGTTAACTAGCACGCCGCAAAGTACGTTAAGCTAGCTAGCCTAATATACCATATACCAGCTGTAACGCGCTGTATCACCGTTACTTTTAAACTTTATTTCATATGTAAATTCTATTTGAGCTGGTTCAAGTTTTGAAATGTTATATTTGGAAGTGTTTTGAAGGCCACAATATCGAGGGCTTCCGTTTTGTAACAGCTAGCATGGAGGAGCTAGCAAGCTGCTCTTCGCACGAGCGATAAACTGTAGCCTAGTTAGCTAGCTGAAGTTTGGATCACGTCATAACGCCAGAAAGTTGCTGTCACTGAAAAAATACTCATTACTCAGCTTTTTTTTATGCAGGTCTGGATTTAAAGGCAGTCACTTTCAGACGTGGTAAAGTATTTATTTATTTATTTATGTATGTATGTATGTATGTATGTATGTATGTTTTTGTATATTCTGCTGTTAAAGTAAGACACAAAACACAAGGGATCTAAATTCATTACAGCTTTTCTAATACATATATCAATGCATAGATGCATATCTAATATCATATTTAATGTTTTGTTTTTCATGATGCTCTTAATGATGCTCTTTAAATGTCTAGGAAAACTAGAAAAGGACAAAACAAAGAAATCAATAAAAGGTATTTTTTTTAGTATACATGTTTCATCCAAGCTTCATCTTCTCGACACTTACAGATTTACTTTAAAGCAGCCAGAAGATGTTGGGACGAGGAGGAGCGTATCGTGGGTCCAGAGGGGCCACTTTTGCGCAGGTCCTTAAGAGCAACATGGCAGCACCGGCAAGCTTCTCTTCTTTAGGCCAGCAACCTGCTTCTGAATTCACCAGTGCCAACAGCAGCTCACTAGATCAAGCCTGCAGCTCCCCGCCTAAAAACAGCTGAGTCAAGAGAAGCAGCTCCTGCTTCACAAATACAGTTTGTAGCACTACTGAGTATAGCACTTACTCCAACTACTTGTACTTAGCTGTGGCTCCCTCTTGTCTTCCTAAAGTGTCCTGCACTTGTTTCTGGTCAGCTGCTTAAAATGTACAAGCGTATACTGTCCATTTGTATAACAGATATATGTCTAAAATTTGTTTGTTCGGTTACTTGTAAGTTGATTTGGATGAACACATTTGCAAAATAATAAATCTTAATCGAACAAACTATAGCCTACCTGTTGCTACGTACTATTTGTTGACCCCCTCTACCCTGTTCACAGGACTGCCACTAACCAGATATTATTAGAGTGGTGGACCATTTTCAGCGCAGTATTGATCTTGACATGGCAGTGGCATTGTGTGTGTGTGTATGTATGCACTTGCTGGGGGGTTGGAGGTTGCTGAAACCAGGTGCAACTACGATGTTAATGTTATTAAGCATAGTGCTAGTCCACCTTGTAGGTCTACAATTAAAGACTGTACCAAACTACAACTCAGCTTGAGCTAGCTAGATCTTCTAGCCCTTCAGCAGTGTTACCAAGAACGTTTTGGACCGTTTATCAAAATAGCAGTGTCATTGAAGTGTTACAACACCCACCATCACTGCTTGGTGTACTCATACAGAGCAACACGCATGACCAGGTCAGTAGCGCCGCTATGCTGAGAATGGTTCCCCCTTAACCGTTCTCCCTAATTTAGTGATGGCCATCAGGCAGCTTCCACCCATCAGGCAGCTTCCACCCATCAGGCAGTTCTCCCCAATCACATGACAGCTGCAAACCAGGGAGGGCAAAGGATATCACATGATTGGTAGGGGGGAGAGAGTATGCCACCCCTCTCTGCCTGAGAACACTGCCAGTTTTGCTCTACTGGGCTGGAATTCGAACTCCAGATGATAGGGTGAATGCTTTTCTGATGGACCACTCGGGAGCCCAGTGTTTGCTAGTTTTTAATTTCACTACTCGTTATCATTATGAATTTTTTAAGTCAAACGTCTTTCTAATGTAGCTTGTGTATTCAACAGGCCCCAAACTGAAAAAAATCCCCAAAGAGCTGATTGACAGGTACCGGAGAGGAGAGACTCATGCTGTGTCTTTCCTCTACCAGCTCTCGCAGGTTCTACAGTTCCAGGTGGAGATGAAGGAGACAGTAACTACAGGTAGTTCAGTTTTTTTATTTAAATTTTTGAATAGATTGTGGAAGTTAAAATATAGAGGCATCACTTTCCACATTCTTTTTTATTTTCCCATGTAAGTTTCTCTGGCAAAATATAAGTGAAGTCTTTCCTACAATTTTTCTTAACAGGTGGAGTAATTGGTTTCTACTTTGCATTCTGTGCTGTGATTGACGGAGTGGAGTATAAAACCGGGATGGGCATCAATAAGAAAGAGGCCAGGGTCAAAGCAGCTCAGTTGGCCGTGGAGGAGCTACTGTCTAATCTGGAGCATGACACTGTACTGCCTGATGCTTCTGGTAAACATTACCTAGTTTTGTGGAACATTTCACTACTGGCTGTTATTTTTTATGTCTTGATAGTCTACTGAGTGATTGCTGGAAAGTCAGTTTTACTTGTGTGTAAGTTTTCACAGTGATTCAAAAGATAACAAAACATGTACCTCATAACTCAAATCTGAAACAGTCTTGCAGACTTTGTTAAAGTTGAGTTGGTGTTGTTATTGTAACATACATGCAGTGCTAAAGGTTGCGTGAATAATGTTTTGTTCAAATTTGTAAAAGGATTTTCAGCTCCCCTTAATGTAATAACATCCATTAGGCCATTTGGCATCCTTTGTTGATGATCGTTCCAGTGCATACGGAGGCATGGACTCCCAATATTGGCCTTGTTGTGGGTAGATTAAATATATTCATTTTGTACTTGGGGTGTGACACATCCTGGTAGAACGATATACATGATACAGAAATTTGAAATTATTCTGCTACATGTAGTGCAATATCAGTATAGATGGAGAGGTCAGAAAAATATTTCCGGGTGTAGCACATGTTAAAATATGTTATAGTATTTTTTTTTAAATAAAGAGTACATTTTTAAAGGAAAAGATATCAGGTAAACATATGCCAAAATCAAACCAAATCAAAGAATATTGTTTTTTTTTTCATAAATTACTGAAACCTAACAATAATTTTGAAAAATATATGTTGTAACTTTTTCTCTGACCAAATAATTTCAAAATTGCACAGTTGCTGAGGTCTTATGCCATTTAATGGGTCATCTTTGAAAATATTTAATTGTAAGTAGAAATGTAGACATAGCTGGTAGTGGACAATGCTGGCAGTGTCAAAGTTTACATCGATCAGCCATAACATTAAAACCACCTGCCTAATATTGTGTAGGTCCCACTTGTGCTGCCAAAACAGCTCTCACCCAGGCATGGACTCCACAAGACCTCTGAAGGTGTGCTGTGGTATCAGGCACCAAGACGTTAGCAGCAGATCCTACAAGTTCTGTAATTTGCGAGGTGGGGCCTGTCTAGATAGGACTTGTTTGTCCAGCACATCCCACGGATACTCAAGCCAACACCTTGAACTCTTTGTCATGTTCCTCAAACTATTCCTGAGCAATTTTTGCAGTGTGGCAGGGTGCATTATCCTGCTGAAAGAGGCCACTGCCATTAGAGAATACCATTGCCGTGAACGGGTTTGCTTGGTCTGCAACAGTGTTTAGGTAGCTGGTACGTATCAAGGTTAACATCCACATGAATGCCAAGACCCAAGGTTTCCCAGCAAAACACTGCCCAGAGCATCACACTGCCTCCGTCAGCTTGCCTTCTACCCTTAGCGCTCTTCCCCAGGTAAGCGACGCACCCGGCCATCCACATGATGTAAAAGAAAATGTGATTCATCAGACCAGGCCACCTTCTTCCATTGCTCCATGGTCCAGTTCTGATGCTCACGTGCCCACTGTAAGGGCTTTTGGGCACTCTGCCTGGTCTGTGGCTCCGCAGCCCCGTACGCAGCAAGCTGAGATGCATTGTGTGTTCTGACACTTTTCTGTCATAGCCAACATGAACTTTTTCAGCAATTAGTGCTACAGTAGCTCTTTTGTGGGATCAGTCCAGATGGGCTAGCCTTCGCTTCCCACGTGCATCAGTGAGCCTTGCGTGCCCATGACCCTGTCACTGGTTCACCGCTTGTCCTTCTTTGCACCACTTTTGATAGCTACTAACCACATACCGGGAACCCCCTGCAAGAACTGCTGTTTTGGAGATGCTCTGAGTCATCTAACCATTACAGATTGGCCCTTGTCAAAGTCATTCATATCCTTATGCTTGCCCATTTACCTTCTTCCAACACATCAACTTCGAGAACTGACTGTTAACTGGCTTCCTAATACAGTTAAAACCAGATATTTACATACACTTCAGAAAAAACACAAAAACTTTTTTTCTTTACTGTCAAACATTAAATCAGAGTAAACTTTTTCTGTTTTAGATCAATAAATATTAACATATTTTTTGCATTTTTTAAATGTCAGAATTGAGCGAGGAAGTATTTTTATGTATTTTTTTAATCACTTTCATCAAAGTCAGAAGTATACATACACTTCCTTAGTATTAGGTAGAATTGCCCCTAAACTGTTTCACTTGGGCCAAACGTTTCGGGTATCCTTCCACAAGCTTTCTACAATAGTTTGCTGGAATTTTGGCCCACTCCTCTTGACAGAACTGGTGTAACTGGGTCAGGTTTGTAGGCCTTTTTGCTCGCACTCGCCTTTTCAGTGCCGCCCACAAATTTTCTATGGGACTGAGATCAGGGTTTTGTGATGGCCACTCCAATACCTTGACTTTGTTGTCCTTAAGCCACTTTGTAACTAATTTGGAGGTATGCTTGGGGTCATTGTCCATTTGGAAGACCCATTTGCGCCCAAGCTTTAACTTCCTGGCTGATGTCTTCAGATGTTGCTTCAATATATCCACATAATTTTCTTTTCTCATGATGCCATATATTTTGTGAAGTACACCAGTCTGTTCTGCAACAAAGCAGCCCCACAACATTATACTACCACCCACTATACTTCACAGTTGGGATGGTGTTCTGAGGCTTCAAAGCTTTGCCCTTTTTCCTCCAAATATACCGTTTATCATTATAGCCGAACAGTTCAATTTTTGTTTCGTCAGACCACAGGACATGTCTCCAGAAATTAAGATTTTTGTCCCCATGTGCAGTTGCAAACTGTAGTCTGGCTTTTTTATGGTGGTTTTGAAGTAATGGCTTTCTCCTCCCAGAGTAACCTTTGAGCTCATGGTGGTACAGGACTCGTTTTACTGTGGATAATGACACTGTCTTACCAGTTTCAGCCAGCATCTTCACAAGGTCTTTTGCTGTTGTCCTGGGGTTGATTCGCACATTTCGCACCAAAAAACCTTCGTCTCTGGGACTCAGAATTCGTCTCCTTCCTGGATGGTTGTACATTCCCATGTTTTTTATACTTGCGTATTATTGTCTGAACGGATGAACGTGGGACCTTCAGGCATCTGGAAATTGCACCTAAGGATGAGCCACACTTGTGGAGGTCCACAATTCTTTTCCTGATGTCTTGTTTGATTTCTCTTGATTTTCCCATGATGTCAAAGAAAGAGGCTCTGTGTTTGAGGTGTGCCTTTATATGCATCCACAGGTGTGCCACCAATTAACTCAAATGGAATCAATTAACCTATCAGAAGCTTCTTAAGCTCAGAATGGAATCATCTGGAGTTTTCTTTTTGTTTAATGACACAGTAAACTTGGTGTATGTATACTTCTGACTTTGATGAAAGTGATAAAAATTCTCCCTCGCTCGATTCTGACATTTAACAAATGCAAAAAATATGTTCATATTTATTGATCTAAAACAGAAAAAGTTTACTCTGATTTAATGTTTGACAGTAAAGAAAAAAAAGTTTTTGTGTTTTTTTCTGAAGTGTATGTAAATATCTGGTTTCAACTGTATATCTCAGCCCTTGAGAGGTGCCATTGAAACAAGATAATCAGTGTTATTCACTTCACCTGTCAGTGGTTTTAATGTTATGGCTGATCTGGGTATATTGCTCTACAAATTGCTCTAAATGTAATAAAACAAATTTCTCTATTCACTTGTGCTATTTGGTATTCCATTGTGTTGATCTGTGAATGTATCTGGTTGTCAGTGGGTCCTCCTCCTCTACCAGTGAAAGAGCAAAACTCCCCAGCATCAGACACCCGTCCTGGAAGGGCCATGTTTGGTAAATGTGTTTTTATTACGCTATCATTTATTAGTTTGAAACTGTGACAAGCAAGAACAAGAAACCTTTTCAAGATATTTGACCAAAAGATCTTAGGGGTGATTTTTCTTTTGTGTGTCCGAGTCAGAAAGGAAAAATCCTGTTAAAGACCAGGTACCCAGTGCTGTTAAGGAGATGTTCTCCAGGCTGATGGAGAGTTACCCAGAGTTTTCTGGCTGTGGTGGAACAGTAGCTGCATTTGTTATTCAGTCTCGTAAGTTTCCATGGTCACATTAAAATTGCATTCTTGAAGAGCTAAATGTCATTCTTTTCACATGTGCCATAAGCTAGAAACAAGTAACTAATTTGGAGGAAAATTAATAAAACTACATTTTCAGGATCATCCCAATCTAGCTGCTGTAGATTAATTAGTTGCACGTTCTTAGCTATTCTGTTTTGAACCTCACTATTTGTTCCACAAAGTAGGCCAGCACGCTTCCTGTTTCAATGATCATATGTAATCTTGTGTAAAGTGAGTAATTTTTTTCTCTCAAAGGTGGTTCTAGTCTGGAACCGATTAGAAGAGTTATTTCTTTTCAAAAAATTCTTAACTTTGTCCTGAATACCAAACAATACATCTTCCCCCTTTTGTTGTGCTTTTCTACCTGGCTTTAACTTTGCAAGAGTTTTCAACTTCTGTCTCTTTTCTATTAAGAAAGAGCCCAATAGTTACAGTCTGAGAGCAGTTAGTATTGGACTTGAGCAAATGGATTCCTGAAATTATTTCCTAAATTATATATTAACATAGAAATGGTATTATTGTGTTTTTTTCTCACAGCCGTGGTCACATACAAATAGATGTATTTATATCAGACAGCAGAGATGAACGCTGTTGAGAACAGTAGAGTTGAGTATTAGTAAACAAAGGCTTCCTCAATACCATACCTTTGTTTTAGCTACAGTTTGATCATTTCCAAAGCACCTACTTTACTTTTTGGAGACTTCCTGAAATTAAAGATTCCTATTTCTTCTTTGGTTTTCATTTACTGAATGTAATTTTGGCCTGTGCAGATCTTTCAACTGAAACATTTTCTCACGAATTCAGCATGTGCATGTGACCACAGCTCAGCTTGCAGTGGCCTAGATTCTCCCTCATGGTTTGTCGATGGTCTTGACTACAAAAGTGACTGCAGTCAGTCTAGATAATTACAATGAAAGCAATTTATATTTATCAATATCCATTTATAGAGATTATTTAATTATTTACTTCTACTGTGTCTTAAACATGGGTAACGAGAGACTTATTTTTATGCTTAAATTATGTGAGTGTTTGCCACAAGTTCCTGTGAATAAGATGATACTCCAGAAACAACATCATATTAGAATGAGCACATTAATATGAACCTTTGATTTGCCTTGCAGCCAGTGCTGCTGTCAGAGAATAATACACAGCAAACCCTGCTACAACCCCAAAGTGTATTATTTTCATATAACAGCACGGTCTTGAGTGTGTTGTTCGACTTATACCACAGCGATTTGCTAACGATCGCAATGTTTCATTTATTAATAAAAGACACGTCATACCATTAACAGTTTATAATTAGATTTAATGTTGTGGAATGTCTATGAGACAAGTTTGTTCCTGTTATCATGTATGTTATAGCCGTGATAAACAGTCGTTCCCTCACCTGCAACTGTTTCTCTCTCTCTCTCAAAAAATGCCCGTTGTTACGTCACCGAGAAACCGGAGAGCATAAACTCCCCTGTTTTAAATATGTTCCTGTGCTGGGAAACGTTACAAAGCAGCATGACCTTTACAAATCTACTAATAGGTTTAGATTATGTGGAGCATCTGCAATACAAGTCCCTGTGTGCTTGCTGTTACTATAGTAATAATATATTAGAATGAGTGGATTAATATAAACCTATCATTTATGTTACATTTGGAACTACTGTCAGAGCCATGCTGTTACAAAAAAAAAAAAAAAAAAAAAAAATGCACACCTCGTGACCAATCGGATTCTAGAACTCAACCATGCTGTGCTATAGGGAAATTTAATCAACACCTTCTGACCCATCAGAATTGAGAATTCAGCAGCACTGCAGCATAAGACTGCAATAGTCAAGCAATAGCTAAGACAAACTTATAAGACAAGATTACAATGTTCCTGATAATTAGTAAAGATGTTCAGTTACTATATGCCACCTTTCTGTTCCCAGAGCATAAATAAATGCTGGCATATTCTGGGATGCCCTAAGGAAAAACTTTGGAAGCTAATCAAGTGTCAAGCAACTGTCTTTTTCTAAAACAAGCACATCTATGTCTTTAATATGTCCTGCAGTATTATTTTTTTTAAATGAATCCTTCATTACAGGTTAATATCCTTAATTAGTTTATTTTATATATATTTTAATATAATATATTTGAATATTTTAATATATATGGTTATCCTTTTGTTCAGAACTGTGCCATGTTTCTCTACAGCAACTGGGTGTGAAGTGGTGGCTCTTGGTACAGGCAACTATAACACAAAAGAGAGTCTGGCACCCAATGGACGCATCCTTCATGATTCCCATGCTGTGGTGACTGCACGGAGATCACTCATGAGGTCAGTTAACTTATTGTTTGGAGAGCATGCTTGTATTCTTTTTCGAACAATGTATATGTGTGACCAGTTGTGTGTGACTTTTTAGTGAGACATTTTTTAATTCCTATATTTTGTTTTTTGTTAGCAAACTACAAATTGTATATTATTGTATATTATGGCCAATTTCTCTATTATTTATATCAGTGGAAAACACATCCCATTTTTATCAAAGGTTATATTTACATATATGTATAATGATATATTTATTGAGTTCTTAGATTTATTAGCTGTTTTGGCTGGTCACTTGAATTTACTGGGTGAAGTTCAAAGCGCAAAAACGATTAGCCTATAAGTAATAACTCGGACCTAATGTGTTTTGTAAGAAAAAAAAGCTATGGCTCCAAGAAAGAGCCAAAATATCATTCTGCACATTTGAATAATAAGTCTAATTTTTGAGTTGGATTATGCTGGATTATGTTCATAAAATAAATCTGTACTTTTAGATTTAGAAGGGTCCCTGACTGACAAAAGTTTGAGAACCCCTGATTGATTTTAAGTTTCCTGTCTCTTGGGGAATTGTCAATTTTTGAACTAATGTTTTTATCCAGTGTTAGCAAGTTGGGCTTAACATTAAAATATACACATGCCAATTAGAAGTGGGCAGCATAAAGGTTGATACAGTGCACCCATTGTAATTCCACATAAGGTGTGGATTTTGTCATACCTTTACACCAGTATGGAGCAATTTTGGTCACCTCCACAGTCTTGCCACTATTCGGTCAGTAATCAGATTCATGTGATGAAGTATTATAGAGACAAACATATATTGCACTGAAGGCTGTCAGAAAGACCATTAACTATACTCTTAATCACTTTAAGTGCCAGTTATTAGAACATACTGATGTCTACAATAAATTAACACATGCATTTTTATAAATATGTTATTATAAAATTATAAACAGAATGCTTAACACAGATGCTCATGTTCATTCAGAAAAAGGGGAACTGTGCAGCATTGTGACTGGTGCGTGGGTCTTTCCTGAAAGAAAAAAAAAACTGAGCGAGTTTTGCTTGATAACAGCATGTGTAGAGGAGTACGTGAGTTAGGGCTAAAGTTGGAGTGATACAGCTTATTGTATCATATCATTCAATATGATACGTCTGCGCATTGTACAATACATTAAGCAGACTGTATAATAAGTCTACAAGTCCACACTCCATTCTCTAAAAAAAAAGTAACTCCTCTTTATCTCAAATCAAGAGAGGCTACAGGGTTTAAAAAAAAAAACACTCTCCTCCCAATCTTGTTTCTGTTTTGCACTAACATAGCCGGTGCTAATAACACACACATTTCCCAGCTGATTCAGTCTGGGTTAAAGGAATCACAGTGGCTATTGGGAAGTTCATATTTAGAAAGTGGAAAGTGCAGGATTCAAAAACATGTTTGAGCCACAGAGAGCTGCGTGAATTTCACCTTGAAAGTTACACCCGCAGGATTTCCAGTTTTTTTTTTTTTAACACCCAATTCAGCTAGTTTTGAAACAACAAATATGTGTGCACAATAGTTTCCAATGCAGACACGTAGAAAAGAAAAATTTGACAAATTCCAAATTTTTTGGATAGTTTTAGATCTTTTTTCTGTAATTTTTGAGATGTACTTGGGGAGGAATTTTGCTGAGATTTGGCAACCCTGCACACCAGTGCACAGTTTTAATGTTTAATTTTGTTACATGCTAATGCAGAGCTGTTATTTCATTATATGCTGCCAAGAGTCTGAATGAATCATGCAAACACAGTCATTATTAGATTTCAGTTGTTGTAGTTTTATAATGTTTTAATCAATTGAAGGCAGTTGAGACAATGTTTATTTTCGATGTATGAAAATGTATTATACTGAGACACAACCATATCGATTCACGTTATATTTTGTGTATTGTTACACCCCTAGTTAGCCTATAACAAACAATGAAAAAAGTGATGTTTATAACAATACATTCTGCTATTTATTTTTATAACCTCTATTAATGAAGCAGTATTTATTCAATGTTAAATTTCATTTGTCTTTTAATTAATCAAAGTCTAGTTTGGTTTTATTTGTTCAGCAGAGAACCAAATAATACAAAAAAAAAAAAAAAAGGTCAATAAATGTGGTCCTTGTGAAATTGAAGGAACATTACATTATACTGTGATATATGCAGATACCAATTTCTGACCATAGTGCCCATTACTAATGCCAATGTAGTACAAAGTGTCTGTTGAATGAGTTAGTATGAGGCACTCTGGGAGTTGGTCTGATTAGCTCTGATGTGTAGTTTGTGATATCAAACAGTGTACTGGAGCTTTGCATCTTTCGTTGTAGAGAACAGAATAATGTCAAATGTTGATCATGTGTAAATGAGTTGAAGGTCATTCTGAATTTATCATGCATATATTGTAGGTATCTGTACAGGCACCTGTTACTGTTCTACAGTAGGAATCGCTCTCTGGAGGAGAAGTCAGTTTTTCAGTTGGATGAGAACACCAAACTCTTAAGTCTGAAGAGCCACATCACCCTGCACTTGTACCTCAGTCAGCTGCCCAAAGGAGCTGCCCAGATACCCTCTCACCTGTATGGAGTGACACACTGCCCACACTTAGAAAAAGAAAGCTAGATACATTCATGTTTCACATTTCTGTTGAATTTATAAATTAATGTAATTCATCTCTGACACCAGTTAAGTGGACCCTGTAACTAGTACTACTATGTATTTTTTATTTTGGCTTTGGCAGAATCACCACTTCTCGTATCATCACTATAATGTGCTCACTGTAAGCATCATATAATGCTGTTATAGAGCCTACATAGAGACCTACACTGACCGAACACTTTATTAGGAACACTACACTAATACTGGGGAGGGCCTCCTTTTGCTCTCAAAACAACCTCAGTTTTTCCAGTCATGGATTCCACAAGATGTTGGTAACAATACTTGGAGGTTCTGGTCGATGTTAACATGATTGCATCATGCAAGTCCTGCAGATTTTTCAGGTGCACTTTCATGCTGTGAATCTCCTGTTCTATCACATCCCAAAGTGTTCTATTGGATTCAGATCCAGTGACTGGGAAGGCCACTGAAGAGCACTGAGCTCAGTGTCATGTTCATGAAACCAGTTACTTTGAGATGACTTTTGCTTTGTGACTTAGTGCATTATCATGCTGGAAGTAGCCATTAGAAGACTGTGGCCATGAAGGGATGCACATGGTCAGCAACAGTACTCAGATAAGCTGTGGCATTCAAGCGATGATTGCTTACACCACCTCCACCAGCCAGGACTGTTGACACAAGGCAGGTTGGGTCCATGGATTCATGTTGTTGGTGCCAAATTCTGATTCTACTATTTGTGTGCCTCAGCAGAAATCGAGATTCATCAGATCAGGCTAAGTTTTTTGAGTCTTCAGCTGCCCAGTTTCGGTGAGCCTGTGCCCGCTGCAGCCTCAGCTTTCTGTTTTTGGCTTACAGAAGTGGAACCTGACGTGGTCTTCTGCTGTTGTACCCAGCTGCCTCAAGGTTTGATATCTTATGCGTTCTGAGTTGCTTTTCTGCTCACCACAATTGTACAGAGTGCTTATCTGAGTTACTGTAGTCTTTCTGTCAGCTCGAACCAGTCTGGCCATTCTCCGTTGACCTCTCTCATAAACAAGACTTTTCCGTCTACAGAACGTTCTACTCACTGAATGTTTTTTCTTTATTGCACCTTTCTGACTAAACTCTAAAGACTGTTTGGGTGAAAACCCCAGGAGATCAGCAGTTATAGAAATAATCCAACCAGCCCGTCTGGCGCCAACAATCATGCCACAGTCAAAATCACAGAGAGCACATTTTTATCCCCCTTCTGATGGTTGATGTGACCATTACCTGAAGCTTCTGGCCCGTATCTGCTTGCTTTTATGGATTGCAGTGCTGCTACACAATTGGCTGATTAGATAATTGCATGAATGGGTAGGTGTACAGGTGTTACTATTAAAGTGCTCAGTGAGTATATATGACAAATAGAATGCCATTTGTGATTCATTTGGCAGGCACACACAAATATAGCCTAAGGGATACATTTTCTTGTAGTAAAAACTTGTATCTTTGTTTATATTTTAATATTGTCTTACAAAGTTTGTTCTCAGTGTTCCCTCTGTTGTCACTGAGATTAAAGTATTGGCACATTTAGCTTTATGTGAGGCGCTTACCAATGTTAATGCAGTTCAGCTAACTAGCCATGTGTCATGCACAATAGAAGCCTTATAAAAAAAAAAACACAAGCCATTAAGTCAGGTTTTACTGTATAATAAGTTATAGGCATACTTTTATATTGTGCAGGCCATATGGTATTTGGAGAGCGTCCATTTGTATACGTGTTCTTAAATCAACTGTTAAATTGACCATGAATAAAAGGTCACTAAAATGGCTGTAATGAGTTCTTTTAGCAAATATGGTCTCTTACTGACTAGGTTTTGCCCAAATGATGTCTTAAATTTTTATATTTATATTAGAAGCTGTCTTTCTTAAAATATTATTCTTTGTCTTTCTCCACTCTAGTCGTCTGAGCCCACTGTCCATCTCAGCGTGGGAAGTAAATAATCAGATTGGTCTACATGTGACAGTAGACGGAAAGGTCTTTTCTGTGTTTTCTTCTACACTTGACCAGAGTGGTTCTCGTATCATCAGTATGTCGGCTACTGACAAAATCACACAGTGGCAGGTTTTGGGTTTCCAGGGCGCACTACTGAGCCACTTCATTGAGCCCATCTATGTCAGTAGCATACTTATAGGTAAATGCTGCACCTGAAACAGAAGAAACCGTCTTTATCTCTCTCAGTGATCAATAAACTGTTCACAGTGTTTTGCTATTTTTATTAGAAACAGAATGGGGATGTGTTTGGTTTCATTAATTGAGTGCCTAAAATTAATGTACCCAGTGAGTTGTAATATCAGTGTACATTCAGGTCTCGGTGTTTTTGTTCATGCAGCTTGTATGGTGTGTGTGCTTGAAACTTTGTTAGTAGCCTGTGCTTTGCTGTTTCTCTTGACATGCAATGTCTATTTGGCTTTAGGTGATGAAAGCTGCAGTGATACACGTGGTATGGAGGTTGCAGTAAATCAGAGAGTAGATGGCATCACCTCCAAGTTGCCCATGTATTACTGTGTGTATCGGCCACATATTAGCCTGGTGCCCTCTGTGATCCCCACAGACGCCCACAGCACCCAAAGAACACTCAGCCTCAACTGGAGCCAGGGAGATGTTTCCCTTGAGGTTGTAGATAGTGTGGAGGGCAAAGCTGTGGAGGAGTGAGTTTGTCTGATTATCTTTCAATCCAGTTTTTCATTACAGGGTTGGACATTTACTTAACCTTTACAGTTGAGGCCAAAAGCTTCCATACACCTATGATAAAGACATTCAGACTCAATTTTTCACAACTCCACACATTTCATGTTAACATATTTGCTGTGTTAGGTCAATTATGGTATCTATTTTGTTCACATCAGAGGTGTTTTTAAACAATCAATTAGAGCAGATTTATTTCAGCTTTCTTATATCAGATTTTCAGTGGGTCAAATTTCCTTCATTTCCTTGTTTAATTGCTTCACTTGACTCAGATGTTTGAGGTAGCCTGCCACAAGCTTCTCACAATACTTTGCTAGAATTTTTGCCCATTCCTCCTGACAGATCTGTCGTAACTCACTCAGGTCTGTGGGCTGTCTTGCTAGGCTTGGGATGACGATAGTATTGTGAATCGCCGATAGCCGTCGAGATAGTTGGTATCTATCAAGTTGGATGATTTAAATGGCTGTGGGAAAATGTGATGTCTGCAACTTTAAGATTGACAATAATAAAGTGTGCTGTGTCTCGAAATACTAAATTCTCATGTCTGCAACTAGCAGCTACAGCTGACTCGTAACCAGCTTCCAGTATTTTTTCTGCTGTAATGACATAACGTGTACAGGATCACTGTGCTTGGGATCATTATCCTGCTGTCTTACCTTCTATTTTCTTAAGTGAGCCAGTACCTTTTCCAGCGAAACACCCCTAGAACATGACGCTACCACTGCCATGCTTCACAGTTGGGATGGTGTTCTTTAGATTAAAAACTTCACACTGGTTTGTCCATACATATTACATTGATTATTATGGCCCAACAGTTCAGTCTTTGTTTCATCTGACCAGAGAACACTCCTCCAAATGGTTGGTGATCACCTGCAAAAGTTAATCTGGCTTTTTTATGCTGCTTTTGGAGTAGAGGCTTCTTCCTTGTGCAGCAGGCCATGTAGGACTCTCTTAATGGTGGATGTACATACTTTGGTACCTGATGCCACCAGCTCCTTTGCGAGTTCCTTTATTGTTGTCTTGGAGTTCAGTTGAACTTTTCGGACCAAAGTTCGTTCCTCACTGGGAATTAATTTGTGCCCCTTTCCTAAATGATGCAGGATCTGTGTGGGTCCCGGATTTTTATATTTGCATATAATTGTTCTTACAGATATTCATGGTACCTTCAGTTGTTTGAAATTTTTTTCTAAGGAGGAACCAGACTTCAGGAGGTCCACACTTTTTTTTCTGAGGTCTTGGCTGTGTTGCCTGGATTTTCTCTTGGTATCAAAGGCAGAAAGGCACTAGCTGTAAAGGTAGGCCCTTTTACAGCCACAGGAGCTGTAAAAGGGCCTACCTTTAAATGTAAATTATGACTACTGGTCAATCAGAAGCTCCTAAAAGTCATTATCTCTATTTCTGGAATCTTCCAGACTGTGTATAGAGACAGCAATTTGTAAACATTTGACCCACTTGAATGCTGATATAGTGAAATAAAGCTGAAATAAATCTGTCTGTAATGGATTGTTTTAAAATTACCTCTGATGTAACCAGTAGATGGTCTAATTGACTTGCCAAAAGAAATGCGTGGTAACATGAAATGTGTGGAGTTGTAAAAAACTGTGATAGGCCAGGCCACAAGTGTACCTGCCACATTAATCATGCTGTACAAGTTGCCTTCCTGTGCAAAGTGCTTAAAGTATCCTTGAACTTCAAATACATGATTTGTAAATTGACTCCTCTTGAATGGTTGCTTCTAATACAGACTTGTGTTCAGATTTGTTGAGACAGTGGTAAAGTGGTAAATCCATGTAAAACAGAGACCATATGAGCTCAGTTTGTGCTGTCCCAAAACAAACTTCATGGCTCTACGCCAGTCACTTCTGATTAGTGGAGGATGTGGTAACACTGAGAATATGACAGTGCACATTGAGACTTGGATCCTCTATCAGTGATAACTGTGAGCTAGTTTAGTAGCAGGTAGCTAGCTGGCTAGCTATTTGGGATAGCAGGAGGCCCTAGGGATATTTCTAAAATGCATATTTATGTATATTTATAAATCCTGGCATTTTAATGAGGGTAACTTGTGTAAAGATATTCCTAGGGCTTTTTTTTTTTTTAGTAGTTTCCTGGGCACTAGGAAATTATTATTCTCCATAGATTATTTTAACTGTTTAAAATGCGTAGGCGTTCTTCAAGGTAAACTAAGACACATCTACAAAAAGTCTATGTTTGTTATGTTTGCATTAATGCAGTCACAGAAGGTGAGTGTCATGAGACAGAGCCACCATGATCATCTTAGGTCTTTGTTTTAGATACGGTTGAGATGAGCAAAACATTTTTTTGACACCAAAGGCCTCCACAATGCAACTAGAATAAAATGAATAAAATCTGGCCCTACCATTACAAGTGGCACTGAGAATAACTATATAACGTGTGTTACATGCATGGTGATACTTCATAAATACATACATATGCTGTACATATAAAGCATGTGAAGTACCCTGGGCCAATTGCTGTAAGCTCAAATACATGATTTTAGACTTTTAACTGCTATTTGTCCGAATGCCACCATAGCTGGTAGGTTCAACAAATCCAATTTCTCACCCTGATATATTTCCTCATCCCGTCATATTTAGTAATATTTAGTAATTTGTATTCTTCAATATCAGTTTGGGATATTTGACAGTTCAACTGGTTCCTTTATTTGTATAAATGTGTAATTATTTCAGTTTTTTTTTTCATCTGATTTCTCCAAACTTAGACTAAATCGGTCAACGTATTATACCTTGGGATATGTCAACTAAAATTGATTTTTTTGTGATTAGAAATTTTGTTTTTGTAGACTTGCTTCTCTTGTTGTGTTGCTGTTAGTGTGTCAGTCTTATCTTTCTTTTGTATGTTTATCTGCATGGTCTTAGGTCTCCCTTTAAAAGTGGTCCTGCTCTTGCTAGTCGTCTGTGTAAAGCTGCCATGTTGAGTCGTTTCAACCTGGTAGCAAAAGAGGCGCAGAGAGAGGAGTTGCTAGCTGCAGTTTCCTACAGAGAGGCCAAGGTACTGCACTTCATAGAATAGTTTCTTCCACAAGTGCATTATGAACATGCCTGACAACAGTATTACATTTTCGTTATTTTGAATATAATTGCAGTTAATGGTTTGATCATCTTTTTTGGTTTTAAAAGTTCTGCAAATTTAGAGTAATAATCAGTCCTAGTCCTAGTAAGTCACAAGGAAAAGAGTTGTGGGAGGTTTATTAATATTATGATGGTGAAACTCAAACACTCTTATTAAAAATTCTCATATTAGTTAATGGCTCTGGGCTTAGAAAGATGTTGTTCATCTGTTGGATTAAAAGATAACTCAGAACTTTTAGGTAATTTTAGTTGTCTGTATTTGTATTGGAAATGTAGATGATGGCGAAACCATACCAGGAGGCAAAGAGCGTTCTGAAGTCGTACTTGGCCACGAGGGGCTATGGACAGTGGGTTGAGAAACCACCTATCAGTGATCACTTGACAATGTGAGAGCCAGTCCACAGTCCTAGCTTTGAAGCACCTTTGGAAGAAGGGTTTGGAAATTCAGTGACAGTTTGCGTTTAGTTTCAAAAGGGAAGTAAGTGTTGTATCTTTATACTTATCACATTTTCAGTTTAAAAAAGGTGGAATTAAAAAACAGTTGCATTTGAGAAACACTTGATTTGTTATGTTTAGACAAAAGGTTCTTCATTGAATTATGGTTGATTTATGTTTTTGTCTCCCACATATTTTTACTTGAAACTTTAAAAAGTGGGGCTGGGCGATATGAAAATGTAACATCCATGTTGTAGTATATTAACGTCATGAGTTATTAACACTTTCCTGAGTATTGTCAAGTGTCAGCGCTTTTATACCCCTATTGTTAGATTATATTAAGTAATTGATTAGTTTTTTATATCAGTTGCTTTATTTTCCTCCTTTTTCCTGGTTAAATCCTTCAATTACATGTTGAAATAAATTAAAAAAAAATCTACCTGAATGAAAATATTTTTCATAATATGGCTCCACATATTGTGTAATGTGCTCCTTGATACTTTCACCCACCAGTTTGACCTTTCTTTACCTTTATAATAACTGCTTAAATTTTTGGTCACTGAAGGAAAAATTTAAGTTTGGAGTGTTGCTTCCTGCAACAGGAAGTTTACATTTCCAAGGCATTTCATGAAAAGTGAAACTCTATAAACAGTTTAATAAATAATACAAAATAAAATGAAAAAAGTTGATAATTGACTTATTATTTTCATGACTTTTTAGATTTCACAAACTCTTCAGATATTTTAGTTAAAAGTACAAGGTAAGTAAGGTAGTGGTGAGGTAGGTATTTCTTTATGAAGTGGTGTTGCTAGTTTCGGAAGGTTAGGGTCTGAGGCGAGCGCTCGTCCTCTTTTGCTACTAGTAGCACACAGGAAACCTCCACTTCCTGTCAAAAGTGATACTGCAACTAGTTGTCTTCAATATTTGTATGTGTGAAAGAGACAGGATCATATTCTTACTCTTGAAGTCACTTTTTGCTTGCAAGGGAAGGAGAATTGGGCGTGCACAGGTAGCTTTGAAGATTACAGTTATATTCATATGTATAATACATTAATGTTTTTGCTGTATATAACCAACTTGAGCTTTTATTCCATAGGCCCTGTGTGATTTTGCTTTATGCATGACATTTTCCTTCAGCTTAGTGCCTGCTGTGTGTGTATGTGTGCAGAGACATGGGAAATAACCAGCTTGGGCAGTTCTCATAGTAATAGTTTACTCCTGATATATCATATTCATGTGGCTCAAAAATTACTTGACGACAATGCTTTAATGGATCTGGATCAAATATATGAGAAAAATTTAATAAATTTCTTCAACACTTTTGTGCTGCAAATGTCTTATGTTAATGTTAGTAAAAGCTTTAAGATCAGCAAATGCAATAATGTGTTGATTAAAGGCCACTTGATAGTAGTGTTCTTTCTGCTAAATAATGACTTATAAAAGGCATTGTATAATTTGGTGTAGTTAAGTGGTACAGGAAACCGTTTACCCTTTTCACACAAAAAAAATCAACCCCTTTTATTGGATTAATGTGCGAGATATATATATATATATATATATATATATGTATGTATGTATGTATATATATATATATATATATATATATATATATATATATATATATATATGAGACACACATTATATGATCGTGGATATAAACTTTCTATCTTGTGTTAATGGGTTGTGCTTAGAACTGGTAACAAATGCATTATTGTTAATACTCATTACAAATGGTGCTGTAAGGTCGATTATTCATGACTGCTGCTTAAAAATCCAGGCGTCAGAGTTTTTTTTTTTTTTTTTTTTAATTTATCTATTTATTTATTTTTAATATATATAATTATTAATATAAATATAATTCAGTGGTGCATAAGAGATGTGTCCAACACACATTGTCATTTTTATCAAGTAACTTATTGTAAGTGACTTATAAAGACTGCATGAATTCAGGTTTAGTACTCAAAGTTTAAAGTAAATATTAATAGCAGTGTTGGAGTGCTTACAGTGTCAGTTTTTGTTGCTGCACATGTTTAGAGGGGAAAGATTGTTCATAATATGATGCGGATATGCACCCACGTGGTGACTTTTTCTCCATGCGTAAGGAAATCTGAAATATTTATTTATTTATTTTTTTGACAAAGCTACTTTGGGTAATATCCCTGTGACGCTGATGCAGAGATCTGATAAATGCCCACATTGACAGTGGGCGAGGCTTGTACCTCAAAATCAAATAGGCTTTTTAAAAAAAAAAATTCTTGGCTGTCAATAAGCCTTGTTAACCTCCAGTATAGAGGGCCAATGTTTGGCAATTTCCTATTTCCTTTTCCTCTCTCTAGTTGTATGTGGCTTAGTAAACATACTGAATCTTATTCTTGAAAACATTTCCTGTACAGGTGGGTGTCGCCTTTGAGAAACCAACATCAAACATCTGTGAAAAGGAGGTTTATTGTGCAGTAGATTTTGTTTTGCTGCCTTTTAAGTGGTACAAATGGTGACACTTTAGGGGAATCTGTCAGTTTTTGTGCGTTTACCAAAAAAAAAATCATGCATTTGCAGTCAGTGGCCCTATTATTTCCCAGTAATGTTGATGTTCAGACAAGTTATATTGCTCAATGTTGCATTGATATAGGGCAGTTATTTCCCCTGGAACATGGCTGACTCATTCACAATGAATGAATCTTTGTGAAAGTAAGACTGAGAGGAGCAAAGTCTTTAAACAGTCTTTCTGGTGCCTTTGTATATTAGGAATAAGCGGGCTACAAAGTGTTTTGCTCTGTGCTAAGAGTGGAAGCTTGATTTAGGAGGAGCTTGACGTGTGACGTATGATTAGAATGACAAAGGATGTGTCCAGATATGGAAACGGTGGGCATGAGTGTATTTGGTAAGAGTGGGTAAAGGTAACTTCATTTTCCGTGTCCGGGACCCGTAGCCACGTACTACCTTTATATGAACTAGGGACTTTCCTTATGAAGTCATGTTGATGTCCACCTCACAGTTGAACAGCTAACAATCTCTTGGACTATTTAAAACTGAATTTTTTTTTACAGAAAAAGGTCAATCTTTAGGACTTCCCCTTGTGAAACTTTGACAATCCACATGTGTGATGCTGCTTTTCAGATACCTAAAATGGCCTGCTGTATAAACATGTTAAGTTTAAATAAATGCAACTCAAACTTACAGAACAAGCATCTCTTTATTTTTCTCTTCAGATGACAAGCATTTTAACATTACATATTAAATATTTTAAATAAATATATAAATACATAAATATTCCTACAAAAAGCTTATGTTAAATTTTTAGTGCTTTACAAAAAAGCGAGAAAGAGAACTTTGTTCACAGAATTTCTTCATGGAAGTTACATTCAGTAGCCATTTGATTACTACAAATCAATCCCAGAGAACCTCTCATTTTCAAGCAGGAAAGAAATCCCATACAGTGATTACAATGCAACTGAGTCCCTCTGCTGTAATGTTTGTCTACACGTTGATGTTGTCATTTAGGCTTCTTTTGGACTCTGACTGCTGTTCAGTTTTTGGAGCAGTATCAGGATGTTATCGAGGAATTCTTTATGTGGCTTTTCTGCCAGCTTTTGTTCCCCACAGAGGCAGTTATCAGAGTCAGCTTGTAACTAAAATGAAACAGAGACAACCGATTAGCAGAATTTCTGAATTATGGTCAGTGTTCATTCTGGATTTCCTGCAAAGACCGCTTTAAAGCCAATCTAGAGTTATATTATTGTATTTAAAAAAAAAAAAAAACTTACTATGATGTTTTTCTCCTTCAGCCTCATGATTATGAGATCCCTTGTCCTATTGACTAGCTGGGTCTCCCTGGAGTTTGCTGCAAAGCACTCTGTCCTAACAGTTTCCAGCTCTTGAATGGAGCAGTCCAGAGCTTTGACGATGCACTGAGAAGGAGAGAGAGAAAAAAATCAGGGAAGTGTTAAAACACCAATAGGAAAAATACAATGGTGTACAATTGCCTCTTGCACTTTGTCAATTTGAGCTCACTGTAATTAATCAGTGAATTTCAGAGCATGATTTATTTGCTCACTTTTTCTTTCCAAACTGCCCTCATTCATTTTCAGAAAACAGGTATGAGCTCTCTCTGCTGGCTTATGATTTGTCATTCTTGTAGTAACCTTCTTCCTGTGTGACTTTTCAGGAAGCTTGTCAGAAAACAATTAATTGCAGAGAAATATTAGTTGCTTACCTCTTCAGTTCCAGAGGGACTGTAGAATTTTGCATCAGATTCAGTCTGTAATAAGATGACAGGTGACAACATTAAAATATGTCAAAGTAGATCAGCGAATTAAATAAATGAAATAAGTACTTGGTAGAGTTACCAGTGAAAGACTTACACAATTAGCTTGCTTCAGGCGATTAATACCAAGCTTTATGTCTGTATATTGAACTGTGGGTTTGGGGTAAGATGTACCGCAGTGCAGCAGAGTCACAGTCAGCGCCAGAATCCAGTGTACAGACATGGTGTGAGTTTAATAATTCCTCTTCAGTGTTCTCCTCAGTGTAAGTGTGAGAGCTTATAGTCGAGTGATACCCAGGCCTCTTTATTTATACTGTCTCTTTGTGGAAAATGAATGGGTGGGCTGAAACACTTTAGATATTAGCAAATGCAATCAGCTGCCAATAGTTTTTTTTCCCTTTGATGACTGTTGGGATTTTCTTTCTCCCTCACCCCCTCCCCTTCACTTGTGTGTGTGTGTGTGTGTGTGAGAGAGAGAGAGAGAGAGAGAGAGTGAGTGAGTGAGTAAGGGGAAAGAGAGAGTGTATGTGGTCCATCTAGAGGAAGATAGAAAAACCCCCGATGGCTTTCTCTGGCAGTTACTATCTAATAGAATTAATTTGACTGTGTTTTGATGCAGGTAAATGTGACATGATGACATATATTAAATGTGACATGACAACATATATTAAATAATCTGTCCTATTTGGTAAGTCCTGTCTCCTATGTAATGTGCTGGCACTTTTTTAGATTTAGAAATGACATAGTTGAAAACAGGCCCAGGTACACAGGTGTGTGTATGTGTGTGTGTGTGTGTGTGAGACAAATGGGGCTTCCCCCTGTCTTGGGAAACCCAGATGCGGGGTTACTCTTGTCAATCTTGTCAATTTCTTTTACTCCTATGAGTAAAAGAAAATGGAAAAATGGGAGACAAGTAACCCCACTCATAGTTTTTCCTTGCCTTTGCTTTTTCCCTCCTTTCCTGAATCCTTTTGTTTTGACTTCTATAAAGGCCTTGGATAGTAAGCACTTTCTATTTACAGGATTTGTTCTTACATTCTTGATTCCTTTTGTTTTGGTTTGTAATGAGTGGTGGCAGTAAGCACAGCTAGATCTGTCTGCATTGTCATTAACTCATAAGTTTTAAGCTGATAAGCGGCATGTCCAGTTGTCTTGACATATTACTTCCAGACATTTCTAAAGGCCTCAAAACCTTCACTGACACATTATTTGAATATTTTTAATATTCTATACCGAATGTTAGAAGGGACACCCTGGGTTAATTATAATCTGCGTGGATTAGACCGAGACATGGATTTATTACTTATGTATGATGCAAGTTTATGATGCGATTTATACACAAGGCGTGGTTTATACATCTGCTTTAACGCAAATTTGTCACAACACAGAGAGGGGGTTTATGAATAAGCGCTGCCTGGAGAGACCCTTTTTACGTTGTGACACGTGGTCCCCAACAAGCTGGGAATTATGCGTATCTACAGTGATGTGTGTCCTCCAGCCTTCAGGTGAACGTTGATTGGCAGAGAGGTTGGCAGAGAGTTGTCTCTGGTTGTGTACTTGGAAAACATAAAAAAAAAAAAATCTTCTGTGGGTATTACCAAAGTTTTTCGAGCAATATTGTTTCAAATACATCTTGTGTAAACAATAAAGCTTTAAGCAATAAAGAGTAAACAAGAAAATTTATTTCTTAAAGTCTTCTAGAGGCTTGCTCATGCCCCCCAACCTCTTTTGGAAAGTGTAGTCTGTTAAAAATCTCATACATAATAGCTTTGACAGAAACAGATGATTATACTTTCTAAAAATCTCAATTAAGAATTACTCTCACTATTAGTCTCTCTCTTAGTTACTCAGGCTGGTGTCTCCCTTATCATGTCTCCTCTATGATAAAACTCCTACATGAACAATTATAAATGGACAGCACAAGTTGATAGATCAGGTTTTTTTTCCCTGTGTTTCTTGTTTGCTTCACACATGGTGATATGAACACATTATTGTATAATAGGTTTATTTATAGAAGACTATACTGAGAAATCTGTGTTATTAGCATACCTTTACTGGTCATGTTCAGGCCTTGTGTCATTTGCATTTGCTGCAGGTATTTTACCAGGATACATGCATTCATATTTTCCGTGAGAGTCCCATTACACAGGATGTGATGTGTAACAAATAAATAGATTTTGTGGAATTTACCTTTAAACTCCTTTTTTAAATCACCTGTACCTTCTCTATTTTTGCCACATTTTCAGTGTCTGTCAATCAGGAGTGACTATATTCTTTACCAAAACAATTTCACTTAACGTCTCCTTCATTTCTTAATTACTCCACTTGACATTACTGCTACTGTTCTTTTCTGTTGGTTTTAGGCTTTTCTTCATGTTGCTCAATTCTACTAATGTTTTAATTATTTTGTCACAAGCATTGCTGACTTAACTAATCAAGTACTGCATTTTACGCTTTATAATTTTGGCTGACTTTATCATACAAATATGAAAAAATAACTATTGTATATGAATAATTTAAAAATGGGTCAATTGGACAAAAATACAGCTCATGTTACTGAGAAATAACAAACTATTCTTTATGGCAGAAAACCTAAAAGACCAGTATACTACAATTTACTGTTACATTGTACTGACACTTGAATCTCCTTCCATAAATGCTAAATAAATATTCAGCTTACAGAAACCTTCACTATCACACCTTGTCAATGATTATACATTTTTCTTTGATAAATAAATAAAAAATTCTTTTCAAAATCTGATTTGTATGATGGACATTTTCATGGGATTCTGTTTCACTGAACAAATCATCATAATTGATAATTATCATAATTATAATTTAAGTAATGAAGATTGTAAATTTTGTTACAATACTATGTTGTTAAACATGTTATATTTTTTGTTATAGCAGATTAATTTATAAAAAGCTCTTCAATCAGGGGATCAAAATGCTATTTGCTAATCTGATCTGCATTCAGGTACAAGAAGGTAATATGGAAAATGTGGCTTTAGATGCACATGGGACATCCCACTGAGTCAGATTAACCTTTGGATGTGACACTTAGTAGCATGTTTTATCTGGCCACTTGTAACATTTTTCTCTTAAATAAATGTTCTTTAACACAAAAAACCCATTCCCCTCCCCAAAAAGGTGTTCTGTGCTTTTCACAAGGGTTCAGCATGACAGGGCTGAAACCACAAGGTCATTCACACTCCTGCAATGTTTGAAAAGTTGTAGTGCCTTCTGACATCTTTAGTCTAAGGGTACACTATGGAAAAAACAGGAATTTATTGACTGAGTTCCAATTCAGTAGTGAGTAATGAGTTAGGAATGATGGAACATGATGAGGTAAATGTGGTGTGATACTCAACGTAAATTTGATTATTTTCTTATAACTGCACTTTCCAAACTGTTCTATTCGTTTAATGCCACAGTGATTTGGCAACAATTTCAATTTTTATTTTAATACTGAGCAACACTTTGCACCTTTTAACCATTTATAGACATTATAACGTTACAGTTAATCTTGTGGAATATGTACTGTTGAGATAACCAGGGAAGTATAGTCAGTAATTCAAAGCCTGCTACTGAATGGTACAAAGTGCTGACACTTGAGACTTCTTACATAAGCACTATATAATTATCTCCTTACATTTATATAACAGTTTCACCATATCCGCAGTGAAACATTTTCTTTGTTAAATGACACTTTTTCTTAATCTGTTTGTTGTCAGACTTAGATAATGTGGAGCGTCCGCTGTACAAAACCTTGTCAATTAGCTGTTACTATAGAAACGATAATATATTAGAACAAGGACATCAAAATAAACCATTCTTTTAAATAGCGCCGCTATGATGTAATTTTAAATAAATCACTAAAAACCTACTGCAAGTTGAGATTTGGATATTAAGAGTCCCCTTTTGTGTACCAGTGACAGATTAGCTAGTTAACTATTCAGCTTGCTATTTGAAATGGGGTGAGCATGGGAACATTTCAGATTACATGTTTATGTATATTTATCCTGGCATTTTTAAATGAAAGGTTTAAATGAAAGGTTTTAAATGAAAGTGTTGTGATCCTACGCTATTTTCAGTATTTTTAGTTAAAAGAGAAGACATATTACACAATTTGTTCTAGGTTTTTTTTTTTATTATTTTTTTTAAATTTTTTTAAATGACATGTTCAGGGGTGCCTCTGCTGCCCTTTAATGGTCATATAGGTGTATGGAAAAAATTGAGATCAAAAGAGGACACACTATCAGGGAAAAGCCCTCTGGCAGCCTTTAGAAGAGTAGGTGTCCTGGGCTAATCTGTGTCAGTGGACTGCTGTAGTCATGGAAACGCATTCTGCACATCTCCAGAGGGTTTCTTTCCGCACGTTATCTCTATCCATCTTACCTTGGTGTCATAAAACTGAAAGTGCTAGATGCCATTGCTAAGGCGTATCTTGCTTTGTGAAATTTGAACGCCATGCTTTTATATGCTTTTAAGAGTCTCAGATTAGATAAGGTCATATTTAAGGCACTAGTCAGATCATTACTATTATTGTAACTATTATTGTGACCATCTACCTTATTTGCTTTTTTCCCAAGGAGAATTACATTTGTATGATTATTTCTATTAACTTTCTCTTTGATTGTATTTAATCTTTCTTAGAAAGTCTCTCCATTAAATACATTAAAATACGATAATATATTTTGGTGTTGTCAAAGATTATTTTCTTAAAACAGAATGTCCATACGTGTTTTATTTGCTTATACTACAGTAGTTTGCCAGTGTTTGCACATCTTTATTTATTGAAGAACATCATACTTTTGATCTGTTTCGAGTTACTTTAATATTGTGGAAGATCCGAGAAATAAGTTAATATGAATATATTCAATCACGAATCACAATCACGAATATGATTGGTCAAAAGGTGTTGATTAGCTTTTCCTTTGCCTTATTAACTTCCACAGAGTCTAAATAAAAGAGGGAACAACTGTTTATAACTGTTGTAATTGATAATGTGGGCTAATGTTTTTCATGTATGTTCCACAACATTAAATGTAAGTATAAACAGATAAAAAGTATATGTTGTTCTGTTCTTTAATAAATAAATAAATTGTAATTGTTGCCATATTGCCATAAGAGGAATAAAGCACTTCAGAACATGCAGTTATGGGAAAATAGTATAGCACATCATACCACCCTGTTCCTGCTAAGAATAAAATTTAATGTAAGGAATGGGATTTAACAAAATCCCATTTTGTCGCAATTATTGGCACTCGTGCATTTAGTACTCTGTGCAGCTGCGATATGCCAACATGACAGCACTGATTTTCTCCTATAATGCTTAATGAGAGCAAGGAATCTTAGCACACCCCCCGTTAAAGATATTTCTCCAGATCCTCCAGGCTGCTAGGTCCTCTCTCATGGACTGTCTTCTTCAGCTCACCACACAGGGTTTCAGTGTGGTTTAGTTCCTTGAACAAGGCCTTTTACCCTCTTTATTCAACTGCCAAATGTTGCTTTGGAGAAAAGCATCAGCCCAATGAATAAATTTAAATGTAACAGGTTTCAGAGGACTTAATCATGTTGTTAGTGTGTCTGGATGGTCATTTTATTGTGCTGAAAGCAAGATTTCACTAGTTAGTCTTTCAAAAGATACAGCCTGATGAATGAAAATTATATTCCTCAGTATTCATTTTTGCATTGGTTTTGTTCAAAATTCCCTACTTTGCTGCTTGAGATGTATATCTTCAGACAGTCTTATAACAGATTTATAAAAATCTACTGTACTGAAATCTGGGCACTTTAGACAACAGCAGAGCAGCATTTTGCTTGTGCATCTGTGCTTATATTATTTGTGATTAAATTTGACATCTATACTTATAGTTTATCAATAAACATTTAAAAAATTTTTTTCCTGGATTGCCTTAGAGATTTGCATAGCTCTGCCAGTTGTGGAAAGAAAATAGTGAGACTGAAAGAGGCCAGCTGAGGGCAGGGAAAAGCCCTATAGTACTTTCAGAAGAGTAGCATCTGAGGTAAGTGTCATTTTGGGCCTAATGGACTACTTTTGCCATGGAAAAAATATGTTACACATCTTGAGGGTTTGTGCATATGTTATCTCTAGCCAGTGGCTGTAAAATATTTTCAAGGAACATGATTCTATACACTTAACTGTATGAATATGTGACATCTTCAAATGCAGCTTTATTGGCTTTTTTATGTTATTTATTAACATATTCAATAAGACACAAGGATGTGAAATCGGTAGCTTTCTAAAACAAACTTTACCAGAATATAGTTGATTCTTCTTGTGATTGCCCAGGATGTGACTACACAGAAAACACCTGCCTAAACTATTAGTAATCCAATTTAGTGTAACTTTGTTGATTTGATGATATCATCACGGTGTGTAACTCTCAAATATGAATGGAATTAAAACATTTTATTAACATCGTACAGGATGCATGATAAAAGCGTCAAACATCTAACTCTGTTTCAAGCCATATTGCCAACGTTTCTGTCCATAGCATTTAAGTGCCTGACTACAAGCGGATACTGAGTGACCTCTGGTCCTCTGGTCCTCTGGTCTGTGCTAGCACTTTTTTAATGAATTTTTATTGAATCCAGTGTATGCACATGCTGATTTTAATAGCTAATAATATCATAAATCTGGCTATTAAATTATTCATATTATGTATAATTTTCAGCATCCTGTCATTCTCGTAGCGTTGCCGCCTCACAGCTCCAGCGTCGTGGGTTCATAACTGAGCTTGGATTACTGTCCCTGTGGGTTTCCTCCGGTTTTTTCCTCCCAAACACATGTAGGTAGACGGATTTGTTACTCTAATTCACCCCTAGGTGTGAATGTGATTTTTAATTAAGTGGTTACCAAAAATGGATGAATGTATAAATGAATGTCCCATTCCCCCACTGTAATTTATGACTTAAGGTTTTTCCAACAAAATTGTCTCCACCCATTTGAGCTAGTTGCTTTCCATTGTAGTGTTCTTCCCCAAACATCCTCTGAAATTTCTCCTGAATGAGCTGCTTCTGACTAATATATACAATAATTTGTAATAAATTTTCAAGCAAAAGTGCTCCCAAGTGCTGGATTGCTTAAGAATGTTGTGGGAGTGGGCTTGAGTGGGGTTATAAAACAGTTCAGCACCCACCTCTACCTTATGCCTCTGGAATGTTTACAGTCAAGGCAGTTTTAGTGTATCCTTGCTCAATGACATAAGGAAACTATTTCTTAGTTGATCTATGTATGTATATTTTTACTCACAAAATGTCTAGCTTCAATCTTAGCAGTGTGGAAAAAGTAAATATTGGGATAAAGTTATTTGACGTGTAGAAAGTTTCCGTGACATAAGGAAGCCTGTGTAGAATATGTGGGTGTGGGTGAAAGTTAACAGCACTGGTAAAGTGCGTCAGATGGATTAATATTTTTTTTTACCCAATTCATTGCTGGCCAAATCACAGCGGATATATTCGCCTGAATGTCAAAACCAGATAGTTTCAAGAGTGAAAGAATCATTTTAATTTAATAAAGTGAGTAAATCAAAAAAATTTCACTGGTGTTAAATTAGCTTGGACTGAGATATCACTTGGTTGACTCAATACTTTATTTACTCCTGTTTCTTAGCAGTTAATGGTGGATTAGCTCTGGCCAGCTGAGACATCTTCCAGACGTTAGTCAAGCCTGGTTTAACCAGTTGATCAATTTGGTTGACTGGTTTGGTTGCAATCAATGTCCCACAGACAATCCATTTTCAGTCACTTCAAAATACATAGGACTTTTTAAACATTTAATAAAAAAAACGGAAATACGAAATCAAATGATATTTATTGAAGCCATGTTGGATCAGCATTAGATTGTTAAGCATTAGTGTAGAATTTTACAAGAGCGTTTATTGATTTGACTGATGCTTTTTTCCTAACTTATAGGGTTAAGGGCCTCCCTCAGGGACCCAACAATGGCTGTTTGGTGCTGCTGAGATTTGAACTCACAACCTTATGATCAGTAGCTCAAAGTAGGGTTATTATTTTTGTTTATGATATTTTAATGATATCAGTTGATTCTGTAAAATATAAACAAATTAATAATATAAACCACATTGTCCCTGACCAGGATAAAGTGCTTTATTGAAGATGAAAGAATATACATGGTAAAATCCATGTCATTCACTTTCATTTGTGTCATTTGGCGTAAAGACTATGGTACGACAGTGAGCTGACGAGAAATTATATTTATGCTTGTTTTCATGGTTACATTTGAATGCTTATATAAGATGAGGGGTAATTATTCAGAACTGTGATTTTTGACTGTATCTGCTATATAAGTGTCCCAGTATGAGGAGGTACATGCCTGTCAGCCATCAGAAACTATGGTGTAATTTGCATTATTACCCAACTTGTAAGCACCATTCACTGCAGCATAGTAAGGTTTGGTAACAAACAGCAGTTTATTCCTCCATGTGTTTTTGTGGATTTTTAGTCCAGATATATGGATAACTAAGATAGAATAGGGGAAAAATTAAAACTGGTTAGATGTGCTGTTTTGAACAAACTCTTTTTTGATGTATGTACATTCCCATACTACACAGATGAACAGAACTGTGTCATATGAGATCACAGTAACCACTGTTTTATACTCATGCTGATGTAATGCCGCATCAAATTTCACAACCTCACAAACATGTCTTGGCAGAGGTAGGATGTGTAGCTAACAGTTTAATTTAAACATACTCTCCAGGTAAAGGGCAATCAGTAGATACCCTCAGATTATTTTTTAGATACACCTATGTGGATGCACTTTGTTGGCATACAATTAATACCTCTTTACCTCATTAATGGAAAGACTAGTATAGGACCACTGTTGAGTCAGGTGGTGGATCATTCTCAGCAAGGCAATAAGACGGAAATGATAGTGGCATCTTTGTGTGTATCTCAGGTGCAGTGCTGGGGTTTTTACTCCCTTCGCTGCTACTGCTGAGGCATGAAATAGGTCACTGTCTGAAATATCCAGCCAACAAGTGTCATGTGGTCAGAAATTGACACTGATGAAAGGTAGAGGATGTTTTATACTTATTGTGTATAGAAAAAAATGAGCTATACAAACAGTAAAATAATACGTGTCTAATAAAGTGAGTGTAAGAGTGCGCAGCAATGCTGCTGTGACTGATACACCAGTACCACGCGAAGGCTTTGTACTATACTAGTCTTTCCAATGCTGTGTTCCCTGTACATCAGGCATTGATGAATTGATTAGAGATTGTGAATAGCAACAGATAGGCTGCAGTCAGTAAGTACATACAAAATGCACCTGTATACTCATAGGCATATGATAAAAGGGCAAGTGAGTGTAGCTACAGGTAGATGTACCTTAAAAATGGGTGGTTCTGTGTGGAACGTAAACTGGGGAGTGTGTTAAAGTGTATAGTTCAGACATGTTCAGACGTGCTGAGGCCTGTTGGTGACATTTTACATCAGCATTGCTATAGAACAGTAATCTCATGTAGATTTGTTCATCTGTGTAGTCTGGTAATGACTCAGTGTCAATACATCAATATATGTTACTGGAGAGGATGTTTAAAGATGCATATATTTCCATATTTGATATTGATATTTATATTTACAGGATAATTCTATTTTTATTATACCTCAGATGCTGTGGGATGAAATTGTGTGAGTGTTGTGTAGATGATCCGGGATGAGGCTATGTGAGCGTTGTGTAGATGATACGGGATGAGGCTATGTGAGCGTTGTGTAGATGATACGGGATGAGGCTATGTGAGCGTTGTGTAGATGATACGGGATGAGGCTATGTGAGTGTTGTGTAGATGATACGGGATGAGGTTATGTGAGCGTTGTGTAGATGATACGGGATGAGACTATGTGAGCGTTGTGTAGAAGATAAGGGATAAGGCTATGTGAGTGTAGTGTAGATGATACAGGATGAGGTTATGTGAGTGTTGTGTAGATGATACGGGATGAGGTTATGTGAGTGTTGTGTAGATGATACGGGATGAGGCTATGTGAGTGTTGTGTAGATGATACGGGATGAGGTTGTGGGGGTGACAGCTGCGAGTTGAAGATTTCACGGTACTCTGAGGTAAGTTAAATAGCGGATGGAAGTTTAGTGAGCGTTCTAGCTAACGTGGATGAACTCCGCTGGCCACCGTGGTTCTCGTAGTTCATGTCCTCCGATGATGTCGCTAACACTAGTAACCATTTCAAACTAGGAAGTGGAATTCTTTCATGGCAAACACACGTGAGTGGAGTGATGCACACAGTGAAACGTCCCTGTGCCATTATAAGAAATATAGGCATGCTTGGAATGCCGCTTGACCAATCAAACTAGTGGACCAGAACTAACTGTTGTGTAATTGGCCCTTTAGGCATTTCAGTTACATGTCCCTGCTGTGCTCAGGCATGTTTGGAAGATTACATCAGCATGGGTATAAAATGGTGGTTACTATGATCTCATATGACACAGATCTGTTCATCTGTGTAGTCTGGGAATGACTCAGTGAACATACCTTGAAAATATGTTTGCCTAAAACGGCACACTTAACCAGTGAACCTATGCAAGGGGTAAAAAGTTCTTTAAATGCTAGTACGGTGCAAACAGTGCCTGGATGTTTTGCAGATATTTTCAAGATGTTGCACAGCTGTTGTGGCTGTCCACCTGAAATCCCCAGCTGGAAATCACATACTTGTGGTACTTTGATCAAAATGCAAATGCACACACACCTGTGCACCTGTCAGCATGTCGAGCTTTGACACTATGGCTAACCACATTTCATGAAACTGCAATAAAAGAAAAAAAAAAAAATGAAACATTGTTGTGAAGTTGTTTGTGCTTTCCCCTGCTGGCTCTGCAGACTTTGGTGATCACAAAATCCACACATTTTTCAAACAACATGTTTTTCTTTCAAGAGGAAAGTTTAAGGTTTTTGCTTTTTGTGGTGTCTTGTTTAGACTGTATGTTCTGTAAGGATGTAGTTGCTTCCTTGCATCTGACTTTTATGTCAGTGCATGCAGCATACTTTCACTCTAGTGAATGGTGTGGGGATCTGGCAGGCAGTGGACCCCACCCTATCCAGCTTCCATAATCAACAACCAAGCCACAACCATGTTCAGTGCTTTTACAGCACTTAGACCAGGGGTATTCACTTAAAACTTGTGAGGGTCCAGTTACATAAAATTTCTTGGTCTTAGTGGCACTTTAAGCTACTGTTTCTCACTAGCACCATCGACTCTGAACAGATGAATCATCTGTTTTGAATTTGATGTGGAGAGAATAAATGCAAGTCTTCGTACATTCGTCAAACATTTAAGCATTCAGATTTTGTTGAAACTTTTTTTTTTTTAAGTAAAATTAATGAAAGTCTGAAAATTGTCCCTTTGATGACTCTAGCCTTGTAGCTAGTCTCTGGTCAGTTAAATAATTTACAAAAGTGCATCATCTGCTACAGAAGACATGCTGATTCGTGTTTAAAGTCACTGGACTATGGCCTTTTTTTTCCCCCATATGTTGATCTACTCTACTACAATACTCGGTTCTACAGTGCTACAGTACTCTGCTTATTCCACTGAAATACTTTGCTGGGTCTACAGCTGGACTGTGGTCTGCCGGTTTGACGACCCTTGGTAATTTGCTAACACTAAATAAAAAAATTCTCTGTGGCCCAATTGAAGCTATTCAAACGATCCCTTGCAGGTTTGGTCCTCTGGCATAAAATACAACTTTCTTTATCTGTTGGTCTTTCTCTGACCGGGAAAAAATGTGCACTCCTTTATATCATCAGACCTGGATTATTGTAGTCAATTGCACACCTGCATTAGGCACTCATTCCGATGTTGCTGCAGCTGGTTCAGAATGCTGCCAGGTGAAAGAAGGAGGGACCAAATATGTCCTTCACTGGCTCCTGTTATGTATAGTGTTGATTTTAAGGTGCTAGTGTTTGTTTATAATGCTCTGAACGGCTCGACAAAACTTTACATTCTAGATCTACACTTCTCTTATACAAATACCCGTTCACTTAGGTCATATGATGAAGTGTAATTGTATGCTCATCATACCTTCTTAAGATTCAAAGGCGAGCATGGCTGTTATTGCCTCAAGGCTGTGAAATGCTTAACCTCTAATAGGACAACATCCATTGATGAGATTTTCCAGCTGAAATCCTGGTCCTTTCCATGTCTTTGATCCTACATAAGAGATGTAGCACCCATTGAATCTTAAAGCTCAGTTTATTTACTGAGCTTGGAGGCAGGACTTTATTATTTATTGTTCACACTAGTTATATATAATAATGTCTGTGCCTATCACTCTTCCAGTGTTCCCTCAGACATCTATCTTTTAACTTTGAGTGTGAGTTGAAAGATGAGCATACAACACACAACTCTGTTCAGCAAACAAAGCTGTTCAGCATTCTGGTTGATGTCAGTTGGTTTAACAGTGCTTTTAAAGTAAAGAGTGTACATTAATGCAGCAGAGGACCGGAACTCATCATTTTCGTAACAGGAACTGATTTAACAAATGTAGAAAATAGACCAAGTAGTCTTGGCGATTATGTAGGTAATGCATTCAGATGTTCAGATGAACTGTTCAGTGAAGTCAGAAACAGCATACAAAATATTTTCCCTGGTGATGAGTGGCACAACGCTGCAGGAGGTAGCGATGGTGCTTGTATGGATCTTACGATTTTAATGGTCATTCTGTATGAAAATAATGTCTGATTGTCAGCAGTATTAACACTGTGTGTGAAACATAACTCATACAGACAGTTCTGTCAACTGAAAATATACAGTGCTTAAAAGTTTAATGGGACTGCTCACATTGCATGACGAGTGGCCAAAATTTCTGAGACCTCTAAGAAATTTTTTGATCATCCCACAGCTCATTCAGAGATACACTGGGCAATTAATCTGGCATCTCTGATTGTCAAAAGAAATTTGGTCCAATTCTGATGATTGATTGGACAAATCAGGTTTATAAAATGGCTCATATTGTACAGTGTATACTCAGCATATGACATAAGATTGTTCTAAAAATAATGTAAATAAAACAGTGCTTTGTTTTGTCAGGGGTTTGCGTTTTCCTCCCACATTCCAAAAGCATGGCAGTAGGTGGATTGGCTACACTAAATTGCCCGTAGATGGTAATGAATGTCGGAATGTGTGTGCGCACAATGCCCTGCAATGGACCCATCCAGGATGTACTTCTGCCTCATGCCCAATTATATGCACCAGATCCACCATGACCCTGACCAGAATAAAGTATTTACTAAAGATGAATGAATTAATGAATAAAATGAATTGTCCACAAAATGACTGTGTGAAACCGTGTTAGTAGTTCACAGAAAAAAAGTCTGAAATTAAGCATGTTGTGTCATGAAATAGAGCACTTAAGTGATACTACTGCAAAATAAATAGCAGTCATACTACTTTAATAAAGGAGGACTGGGTGAGTGATTCAGCATGATATCTTGAAACTTGGCAGAGAACCTTAAACTACGGTGATTAAGATTGGCCATGTGACCTGTACCACCATGCAAGCTATACACTGGTGTAATTGAAATTGTGGCTTGGCAAAGCTGGGAGCCGGAAAGGCATGGTGGTTGTGGTTTCTAAACTATAAAAAATGAGTCACCTTGTTTTTACAAGAACATTCAGGAGGCATGTGGCTAAACCTACCAAAGACAGTCATATCTACAGGTGTCCTGGGGAAAAAAGCAGTAAATCAAACTAGACAAGCAGTATTTCTGTTATATAATATTGATGAATTTCAGCTGTAAATGAAGCAAAAGAATGAGTAACAGTGGTAAGCATGTCCACATCACACCGTATAATGCAGAAACCAAAAACCATAGTCCGTCTGGTCTGATCTCACAGAAGAGCTAATGTAGCACAAATTGCTGAAAAAGTTAATGCTGGGTATGATAGAAAGGTTTCAGAACACACAGAGCATTGCAGTTTACTGTGCATGGGGCTATGTAGCCACAGGCTGGACAGAGTGCCCATGCTGACCCCTGTCCACCATCGAAAGTGCCTACAATGGGCACATGAGCATCAGAACTGGACCGTGGAGCAATGCAAGAAGGTGGCCTGGTCTGATGAAGCACATTTTCTTTTACATCATTTGGACGGCCTGGTGCATGTGCATCGCTTAGCTGGGGAAGAGAAGGCATCAGCATGCATCTCATGCAGGATGGGAAGCCGGCGGAGGCAGTGTGATGCTCTGGCCAGTGTTCTGCTGGGAAACCTTGGGTCCTGGCATTCATTTTACTTTGACACGTTCCACCTACCTAAACATTGTTGCAGACCAAGCAAACCCCTTCATGATAACGGTATTCCCTAATGGCAGGGGCCTCTTTCAGCAGGATAATGCGCCCTGCCACACTGCAAAAAATGTTCAGGAATGGTTTGAGGAACATGGCAGGTGTTGAATTGGCCTCCACATTCCCCAGACCCCAATCCAATCAAGCATCTATGGGATGTGCTGGACACACAAGTCCGATCCATGGAGGCCCCACCTTGCATTTTACAGGACTTAAAGCATCTTTTGCTAATGGCTTGGTGCCAGATACCACAGCACACCTTCAGAGGTCTTATGGAGTCCATGCCTTGACGGGTCAGAGCTGTTTTGGCAGCACAAGGGGGACCTACGCAATATTAGGCAAGTGAATTTAATGTTATGGCTGATCAGTGTATATTTGGCATTTAAAAGAATGCTTGCTCTGAATCGTGTTACAATTCATTTGGTATATAAACTTAAAGTTGCACATGGCATAAATTTCTTTGTTTGTTAGTTTGCTTACTTGCTTTCTTAATTAAAGGCACCATCAGTAATTCCTGAGCAGTAACTGTCTGGACAGTTTTCAATACAAATTGTGTGCTTTTTCTAAAAATGCAAGAGCTTAAAACTGAAACTTGCCTGGGCTTATATTGTGTTTGACACCCCAGCTATTGACTAATTCTCTGTGCTCAGACTATATTACACAGAATCAGCAGTTTATGGTAAAGCAAATTCCACTGTTTCAGCACCCCACACACAAAATAATTTGATGCTTGCAAATAATGGACAATGCACCTGTCACAGCTCACTAGATCAAACATGAAATTGGAAGTTGTTGCACACACTAAAAAATAACTAATGTGAAGGCAGTCACTGCAAACAGTGAATACTTTATTCCGTCCTCACTGATAAATTTCTCTACTTGGACACACACATAATCATACCACTAAAGCTGAGGAAATGTGTCACATTTTTGAGGCTTGTTAATGTGAAATAGTTGGTACATTCATATTTTTGTTGGCCTGGGTGAGAGAGTGAAATTGAGAAAACTATCCAATAAGCTCATGGCAATACATTAACCTTGATTCTTGAGCCACTAGAAGGCACAGTGTCTTTGATCACTGTAGGAATGATGTACCTCTTTACCAGCACCTTTAGACATTCTGGCTCAGATATTGCACTCCACATGTAAGGATGAGACTTGCTGAGGTCAAGAGGAAAAGCAAGGCCGTGTTAACGAGCTGGGAAAGTAAAACTAAAAAAGGACAATATATGATACACATGTAACTTGAATAAAAATGATAAAGCTGTTTTTGTTTTGGTCTAAATAACAGTAAAATCAGTAACATAAAGTCTCAATATTTATGGTCCCTTTACGTGTGACCAATCAAGATCAGCTATCACTCCTCATATATAAACTGCAGCATAAAAAATCAATCCAAAATGAAATATGACTAATAAAATATTAAGAGAAATAAAATAGAACTCTCCACATAGATGAATAAATAATTATTGAATTGGTAGAAATGCGGTGTTAATGAGAGATGTCAGAGGAGGATGGCAAGACTGGTTTGAGCTGACCAGAAGGCTATGTTAACTGAAAAAGCATAAGCATCACAGAATGCACAGCATGTCAGACCTTGAGGTGGATGGGCTACAACAGCAGAGGACCATATCAGGTTCCATTCCCGTCAGCCAAGAACAGGAATCTGTGACTACTATGGGTGCAGATTCACCGAAACTGGACAGTTGAAGATTGGAAAAAGACGTAACGATGAGCAGGTGTTCCTAATAAAGTGGCTAGTGAGTGTATATTGGTACACATTTAAATGTGAAAAAACAGGACAAGAAATACATCTTTAAATAGTAATATTCCCAGTGGAGTGGAGACAGAGATGGGACCATTGACTGACTGAATGGGTAAAAACTAGTATTTTTTTAAATCAAAATATAATTTTAATAAAATTCAGTTCTTCACACAGTGAAATAGTTTTAAAGACATGACATATTTGTGTTTTAAATGCTGTTGTCACAGAAGGCAAAAATAATCTTGTCTTTACAGGAAGTGTTTCTTATAATCTGTATTAATTTTCTTTTTCTCTTACTACCGATTTTTGGAGCAAGTGACTGAATCTGAAGATAAAAGAAGTTTGGAATTTTGGAAGCTGTAGGAAACAGGACTCATCTGTGAGTATGGGCTGAAATTTGCTTAGGCACATCCTCGCCATCATATATATGCACGATTGGCATTAACGACTGGTTTGTTTCTAATGGTTAAGAGGAAGTGTAATAAAAGGCCACTAGATGGCACCCCTACCCTCCTGTATCGATTTGCCCATACATATATCCTCATTCAATTAAATGTTTTAATTCATCAGTGCCTAAAATACAATTGGGTGATCCTTACCAAGTTCTATAAACAAACAACCTCATGTGACAGCAAAAAACAGATTTCACTATGTAGTCATTTTTTTCCCAGAAAGTAAACCAACATTCGGAAACCAGGTGAGAAAAAATAAATATAGCCTTCCTAGTTCCACAATCATTAAGAGAGTAATTAGCAGCCAGATGTTACTAATGAAATGCACAAGATTAGTTAAGTGTGACTACCTCTATATAAGCAGAATTTTTGGCAGTTTGGTGTTTTGGAGTACTCAAGTGTGTGACTACACCATGGCAAGAAAAAAGGACATCAGCCATGTTCTCAGAGAAGAAATTGTTGCTGCTCATCAATCTGGGAAGGGTTATAAGGCCATCCCCAAACAGTATGAAATTCCCCATTTTACTCTAAGAAGCACTGTTTACAAATGGAGAGCCTTCAAGTGTTCTGAGGAGTGGGAATTCCAGCAAATTCAGTCCAAAGTCAGACTGTCAGTGCTCAGAGATATAAAGAAAACCCCAAGAGCTACATCATGTGACCTACAGGCCTCTGTAAGCACATTAAATGTTTATCGTGTCCATGACAGCACAGTCAGAAAAAGACTGAACAAGAATGGCTTTTATGGAAGGATGGCTAGGAAAAAGCCCCCTCCCTCCAAAATGAATATGGCAGCACAACTTAGGTTTGAAAAATTACATCTGAGCAAATCACAAAAGTTCTGATGAGACCAAGGTGGAGATGTTTGGTCATTGTGCACAGCGCCATGTTTGGCGAAAACCATACACAGCATGTCAACTTAAGCACCCTATACCAGCTGTCAAGCATGGTGGTGGAGGGGTGATGATTTGGGCTTGTTTTGCAGTCACAGGATCTGGGAAACTTGCTGTCATTGAGACAACTATGAACTCCACTTTATACCAGAATATTCTCGAGACAAATGTGAGTCCATCTGTCCATCGGCTTAAGCTGGGCCGAAATTGGGTCATGCAACAGGACAGTGATCCCACGTACACCAGCAAATCAACATCTGAATGGCTAAAGAATAAAAAATCAAGGTGTTGGAATGGCCAGGCCAAAGTCCAGACCCCAACCCCATCGAGATGCTGTGGTGGGATCAAAAATTCCTCCAAAACGATGTGAGAGACTGAAAAATTCCTACAGAAAACATTTACTTCAAGTTATTGTTGCTAAAGGTGCTTCTACAAGTTACTGAATTACAGGGTGTAGTTAATTTTTCCCACCTGGTTTCTGAATGTTGGTTTACTTTTTGGGGAAAAAAAGAACTACATATTGAAATTTGTTGGGTTTTTTTTTTCACCTAAGGTTATGTTTGTTTGGTTGAGGTTAAGTTAGTGAGGACCACACAGTTGTTATTTCGGTCCTGATAAATAAAACAGAGAATTGAAGGACGTGTACTTTATTTTTCCCATGACTGTACAGACACATGTAAACACACTCCACTTGGCTGTCGAGTTGCCAGTTGGTCATAGAGTTTGCCACTCAGTTTAGTAGTACAATACTTTACACTTACACCTTTAAGTGATTTGTTACTTTCTATCACTCAGAGCAGCATCTATAACTTTGTGTAAGCTATAGCATTAGCAACAAATCCCTACAGCAAGCCATGTTTATATCATTTTCATAGTTCTGAAATAATTTTCATTTATGTGATAATGGTAACACAAACTGCAATTTAAAAATCATAAACCAGTTTAATTGCTGCAAATACATACGCCGCATCTGCATATAAACTAGACTATGAAAGATTATGAAACCTGATGTGGAGATGGAACAAAACAAGCAATATTTCCATTCATTTATGCTTGCAAACTGATTTGGCCTGCCCTTATTTTCCTCTTCAAACATGCAGATCAAGAAGTGTTAGTTGTTTGTGAATTGCACTTCATTATTGCCAACTTCATAATCCCAATTACAAAAGAGATCCTCTGCATCTCTTTTATTACAATTTCTGTGTGGCACACTGGAAAAATCTTATCTTACCCTGAAAGGAGACTACAATAATTATAATTGTACTGCTCATGGGGCTTTCCAAAGCTGTATGAATTGCTTGAATGAGTGCATTTCTATGTGTTACAAGCAACTCTCTTAAACAAGTTCAACTGATGTCTTATTTATGTTTTTCCCCCACAAATTTTCACCTCCTAAGGCTGTTTGTTAGATAGCAAATTCATTTCCTTTTATATTTTTAACAAAAACAAAAGATGTGAACTGCTGGCTAGAACTGAGATTTCCTGAAATGAGTAGGTGTCTTTTATGTAAATGTTTTCAAAGACCTTTGAAATTAGTAAAGGCAATCCTTTTCTTAACAGAGCAAGTCTATTTTATACCTTAAAGGGAACTTCCACTGCATGCATAAAACAAATTAAGCATTTTCATGTTATCATGTAGTTGTGTGAATTATGACTGAGCATTTAAGCCTTTTTGCAGGAAATGCTAGTTACAGTTAGAGACTTTTCTGCTTAACGAATGAATAAAACAAACTCATATGCAGCTTTCAGGAACAAATAATAATAATAATATCCAATACTCAAATGTAGTCAGCCAAGACTTGTTTTGCATCTAATGTTTGCTTCTGTATTTTTTTTTACTGGAGCTACATGGATAATTTAGTTTCTAAATTACTAATAAACTATTAAATACCTGCCCTTTTACTTTAAGATTACTTTGAATCATATTGTTTAATTCTGCCATCTTATTTTTTATGAACAATTTTGTAAAACATCAGGGATAGTCCATATTTACAAGTTTAAATTCAACTGGTCTATTTTATCATCCTCATCACTTACACCTTTGTAACTATTTTATCTTTTGGAGATGAAATGACTCCAAACTGCCCTGTAATCCATGCCATCCATGCCATGATCAAAGTCACAGAGATCACACTTTTTCTTCATTCAGTTGTTTGATATGAACATTAACTGAAGCTCTTGATTGGCTGAATAGATAACTGCACGAATGTGCAGGAGTACAGGTGTTCCTAATAAAGTGGACAGTGAGTGAATGTGTGTGTGTATGTATGTATGTATGTGTGTGTTGTGTATGTATGTATGTGTGTATGTGTGTATATATATATACACACACAGTATATATGTGTGTGTTGGTAAGCCAAGTTAGTAAGTGGATATAAAGGGCTGCTGCTCTTCTGTGCACAGATTGTATTCAGAAGTTAGGTGATTTAGTGTAGCATATGAATTATCATGTCTTGTTTATAAGCTGGTATTCAGAATTGTGTCTGAGAGGTTGTTTATTGAAGCAGGCAGAATCTAAAAAGAGAATTTGTGAGGTCAGGTACTGATATTGGATGAGGTCTGGATCACAATCGACTTTCCAGTTCATCCCCAAGGTGTTCAGTGTGGCTGGGGTAAGGGCTCTGTGCAGGTCACTCGAGTTCCTCCCCACCAAACCATGTCTGTATGGACCTCGCTTTGTATCCCTCCACCACAAAACTTTATTGTTAGCACTATGCATTCTGGTAAGTAGCGTTCTCTTGGCATCTGCCAAACCCAAATTCGTCCACCAGACTGCCACTCCAGAGAACACATTTCTGCTGCTCCAGAGTCCAGTGGCAGTGTGTTTTACACCACTCTAGCCGACACTAATCATTGTGCATAGTGATCTTAGGCTTATGTGCAGTTGCTCGGCCATGGAAACCCATTTACAGATGGACAGTTCTTGTGCTGATGTTGCTTCCAGAGGCTACGTGCTACACTCTTCATCACTCGGCAGCCCAGCTCTATGGGTTTGCGTGGTCTACCGCTTCATGACTTTCTACATGCTTCTATTTCACAATAATAGCACTTATAATTAACCAGGGCAGATCTCACGAACTGACTTGTGGCAAAGGTGGCATTTTATGGTAGTGCCATGTTTCAGGTCACTGAGTTCTTCAGTACAGCCCATTCTACTGCCATTGTTGGTCTATGGAGATTGCATTATGTGGTGTCACAGGGGCCAAATTCTGGAAAAAACAGCCAAAATTTACAAAAAAATCTGGTTTTGATTAATGTGGAAATGTATTTATTTAAGTTATTTTATAACCTTACATTGGCTGTCTGCCTGCAAAGATCATGTTGTGTAAGGAGCCAGTTTAACAGCACATTGATGAGAACAGTCTGCCTAAAGACATTTAAAATCTTGCTAGCCAATTGTATTTTTCTCATGCAGTGGATGTCATGCTTTCATCAATTTTTTGGATAGTTACATGCCATAAGCCTAATCGACTTAGTTTGTAATCAGATTCTGATGAGCTGTCGCGTCATCATCAAAACAGAAGCGCTCTTTCACATTCTGTAAAGGCACAGTTTACAGATAGTTTAAAAATGTTTAAATGATCTAATAAAAAGACAGCCAACAGAACTGACTGAGTTTATCATCAGTAATTATTTCAGCACCAAGCAAAAAGAGATCAGTAGAGTGAAGACACAATGATGAGGCTTGTGACTTTTACCTCAGGTGATGAGACACAGATGGATGTGGACTATGTAGATGATCAGGTCAATAACTCATTTCTTTATGTATGATTCTTTAAATGCAACTAAAATCAGTAAAATGTGGTTGCGTTTAGACATTCCGTGTGTTGGTGTCTCTCAGTGGATCAGTGGAACTGATACATAGTTTTCAGAAATAATAGAAAATGTTAAAATTTCACCATGGGAAGGGTTTTCCCAGGCTACCACACAAATGTTTAGCAAATGCTATGAGAATTTCAGAAAAACCATCACAGAAAGTGTGAATGTTCTGTGTTTCCATCTACCAGTGTTTTGTTAATAGTCTGACGAGGAGCAACTACACGTAATCAAACGAGCACCAGTCATGGAAACATTCAGTACATCAGAGTTTCCATCATCCTTTATCACTTCTTCTCTTCATCACTATGAGAAATTGTCCATCTTAGTCCAGTATAGAAGTATTTTTCTGAAAATTTGCCACTTTTCTGATGCACAAGCCTAAAATTTGCATATAAGCAGGTGGGTGGAAAGCCACCACTGGTTGGAGTCTTTGTTATGGAGAATGTGGTGTTCCTTTTCATAAAAATGTGCAAAGATTTTACCTGTAATATACTTGTAACTTGTTAGGGGTTTTGTGAGAGAAATTACCAAGATCCACAGTTATGATTTCAGCAAAATACTTTTAATAGTAAATAAATAGAAAACAATAGAAAAATGCATTAAGTACAACAGGGTAACTATGTAATACATAAGGTCTCAGTATGAGACATAATTGGTTATCTCAGTCTTGAAGATTCTTCAGTTGACAGTGTAAAACAAACTTTTTTTGATGTCTTGGGAGAAGTGAGCATGCAAGTACAAAACTGTAATTAGTTTGCCCATACATTAGGAGGTGCTATAGCAGCAGGTCTTGTTCTGAGTCTTCTCTCTTGTACTGGTTTATAATTGTTAATACTATACATTGCAGTATATATGTACATTACAATACATTTACCCGCAATGTGAACACAGTATTAATCTAAATTAGCAGTAAGAAAACTGCTAAACACACTGCCAACATATCAGAAATTCTAGAAATATTAGGGCATTTCTCAGTCTATTGTAATACAAAAAGAAAAAATACAAATAAATAGGCAATAAATAGATGGGTTGATCCAGAGTGCTTTACACCAGGGTTTCATGAGGTAGTGTCGTCCACACATTCACGTCGTCGTCATCATCATACTTGTATTTTATGAAAGGCGACTGTAAGCCTGCAAAAGAGTTTAAAGATGTTACTCTAAGGAGTGAACTTTATGTTTCAGAGTTTCTGTTTTATAACGGACAGCTTGACATTTCCTCTTAATTAGGCTGAACCATTGTTTAAAAAAAAAATACAGTAGACAAAGAGCCTGAGGGTACTGCGTAAGAATGGAAATGTATACTTAAGTGTACTTGTTAAGTTAATCGTGTGTTTGTGTGAACCAACCTTCTGCAGACGGGACTGTAAATTAATCAGAAATTGTTTGCTGCTGACCATCGGGTAGGAGTCACAGGACATGCACTGGACTTTCTGAAAAGAAATGTCAGTCAGATACAGATCAGTATTCAGCATTGTGGGACAATCTACAGTCTAAAATCCTCTAATTTCAAATGCTTTGAAATCTCACCTTTATTTCTTCCTCAGTGCAGGTGCTCATGCTATTCATCTACAACAAAGACAACATGAGCAAATACATTAGTGATGCTTTTCTTGTAACATTATGAATGAAGTTGTTTAAAGGAATGAAGGATGATTGATGTGAACAGCTACTCACGATGGTGGGCTTGCCCAGATTTCTGGCCAATTTCATCTTCAGTAGATTCCTATGGATGGTGGAGTTAAGCTCTTTCCTGAAGCACTCGAAAGCAGACTGAGAGCAGCACTCCTAAACAAACAAACAAACACACAAACCATTTCATAAATGAACTGATTAATCCTTATTTAACCATCTAATTTTCTTGAAATCCAGTGTCTCTTAAACAATAGTGCATTTAATTATACACTTGATTTTAGACAATCCATTAAAAAGATGTTGAATATGATAGATTAGTAAGTGCAAATCTGTCGACTTTTGCTCCAGGACATACTGGAAAAAGTCTATCAGCGACAGAGAAACAGTACTGCCTATTTCTTTATTCTGAATTCCCCCTCCTGACTCTAAAGCTCACTTCACAGAACTGACAGGGAAACATCATAATTTCCACACAAAACCATGTAATTTCAGAGCTTTCAGAGAGAATACAGAGAGGCATTCAGGAAAAAACAACCATGTTTGATAGAAGATGGTTACATTTGTCTTATTTTATTCTTATTTTGTCTTACATTGTTCCCCTGTGATCTTATCATGAACAAACCTACACTGACTGAGACTCTCAACAGCACAGGATATGGCCATTAGAGAACTCAGAAGGTCAAATGCAGAAAGAAGTGAAACCACTCGGCCATTCGGGCAGCCCACAGGCATGATGCTGTTTCATTACTCATCAAATTTCTCCTAAATTAGGCACACTTTCTCCAAACTCTCGCATGAGTTACTTTCTGTTTGACTCTTAGTCACCAGTGAGAGAGAAACCAAAAGCACCTAAAAACTTTTAAACTCAAGTCAAAAATCCATCTTATCTCTCCCTGTGGGTTGCACAAAAAAAAAAAAAAATTTGCACAAAGTGGTGTCATAGATTCTGTCTGATTTACTGCAGCAAATTTGTATTAGTAAAGAAAAGAAAAGAATTCTACACTTAAAAGTTGCTTAAAATCATTTCCCTACCTCAAAAAGAGTGTGAATATAAATATTATTGTGTAAATACTATTAAAAATGTATGAGTCCTGATGAATTTGTTTACTCTGCACCCAGATATTCTAAATTAAATGTCAGCTGATAAACAATCCAAAAGTCACCTCACTTACCTTGATGTCATTTGTTGGTGAATGGAGAAACATGTCATTGTCCTGCAAAATGGAATAAAATCAAATCTGTTAAATATGGCACTATGTCAACTGAGCAAACTGACCAAAAAAATGTTAAATAAGCAACTAACCTTTTCTTTGAGAATAAGTGATCTGAGGTGAGTGATGGCTTGTTGGAGCAGTTTTTCAGTTTTCATATCCTTATGAGAGTTAATTTGAGCCCAGCATGCTGCTACAAGCAGAACACACAGAACACAGGAGAAAGTCGCCCTCATGTTTATCTATACTATTCACTTACACTGATCCGAGCTCTAATAGGCTAAAGATGCGTTTAAACGGTTGCGTTCATACTGGCTACAGGTGTACACTTACCTTTATATAGGATCGTTGGAATCGTTGGATCGTTGACGTTGGAAAAATTCAGGGACAAACAGTGACTAATGAATTTTTCTTTTCCATTGACTCCGTTACGACTGTCATCGACAGAGAATCGTTTGCGCGGGGGATGTACGGATGCGAGAGTTTTTTTTTTTCGTGTGTGTACCTTGTGTGTACTTGCGTGTGTGTGTGTGTGTGTGAACCTGACCTAGACTTTCTGCACACTTGGCAGGAAACTACGAAGTGCTCTCGGTTCCTCTTCTCATTCTGAATCAGCAGCAGGTCCGTGTGTGTGTTTGCGAGCACACGTATAGGAGATATAGGTGCGACTGAGTGGATGTCAACGTAAAAAGGTGCTTTTTCGTTGACTTCCCACACACATTGTGTTGATTGAAGACAACAACAGGAAGTCCGTTTAATGCTCTTTTTATGTGCAAGATAAAAATAGCGTTTTTTTGATAAAATGTTCCTCTGAAAGAGGGAGAAATATCATTTAAATTACATTGAGAAAATGATCTGTGAAAACCTCACATGTTCATGCACAAATGTCCATAATTTGTTTTTCTTTTTGCTCGTAACTTTCATTCATATTGACGTGAGTGTTTGTGTGTGTATGTGTGTGTGTGTGTGTGCATGCATGCATGTGCATGCGCATAGGAATTTGAGCATGTCATCTTCAGTTGTGGTTTCGGCGGGTCAGTTCCTCGTGACATAATCAGTAGTGCATATAAACACAAAAAGGAAATGAGGTCACAGTCAAGTCTGTGAGATCGCTGGTCTTTTGTGAACAGGAAGTGGTGAGTGGAGGATGGGATTTTACCATATGCCCATAGTGTCATTACTGAAGGGAAAAGCCCAGGTGACCCCCTGGAGAGAGTCTGGCTGTGTATGCAATCACACCGGGGATTCCTCACCCCATACATGGAGTCTCTGTCTCAGCTCATGGAAGAGAGTGTGTTCAGCTACAACCAAAATGACTCACAACTTCCCTCGTGTCATCAAGTCTGTATCTAAGTGTGTGTCCATGAAATATTAATGTATAAGTCTAAGAGCAAAGTAATATGCAGGTTAAGAGATCCTAAATTAAAAAATAACCTCCCAGTAATAAAGCATAATATTTACATATTGATACGATGCTACTGGATAAATCATTTTAATGATTCTATTCAGACGAGAGAGAGAGAGAGCGAGAGCGTGAGAGATGGCTGGCTGTGGTTGGTAGTGTTAAACGCAAAAGTGCACTTAAAGGAAATGTGGTCAAAACAAAAGAAAACTTGTTGAAAAATTAGTTATTTGGTAAAATATATTTAGGTAAAGCAATATTTATGTATGTTTATTCAATGTTAAACAATAAGAAACAGAACAGTCTACGGGAAATACAAAAAAAGCAACATTTTCTCTGTTTCTCTGTAAGGAAATAAAGAAAAAAACTATAATAAATGGAAATAAAGAAATGCTTAAAATCATATATTAGTGTATTGGTAGAAAAAAGCACATTTTAGATTTACAGACATTCATTTTCTAGGAATTAGAAGTAACATAAATAATATATGTTGTTACAATTAACAATTTAAATGAGTGTTAATCCTCTACTCCTGTTAGTCCTCTGTCCGGAGTCCTTCTAGCAAAGCTTGTTCACAAGTGGCCATCTTGGTGAAACTTTTCAGTCCAAGACCAGGAATGGATAAACAAGAGGACTTTTCAGACCAACAAAAGACTGTTAAAATCTGACGAAATAGTGTGAATACTGTGTGGATAATGTGTAGTCTTTGTCTCAAATAACATGATTTTTTTTTTCTTTTTTTTTTTATAAATTTAATAAAGTCAAATAAATTTTTCAGGCTACACTGGCTACTGCACATTCACGTTTCTCCATAACTAGCGGCGCTAAGTGCCCTATATCTAAGCATACATCAGTGGAAAAATCTGCTAGGCCAGACATATTTGTTAAAGTCTTTACCAACATTGCTGAGGGACGGGACTTGTTGCACTGCTGCTGTCTGGATATTTTTGGTCAGTGAACTATTTGTTAACCCAGCAACGACACTGAATGTTACTGTATCCATTCATACCAATTAAACACTTTGTTGTAGGGTTTTTGTTTTTTAAGTAGAGCCTGGAGGGACAACCAAGGAACCCTTAAAGCTTCTAGACTTAACCCCAACCAATCAAACGCTCAAAAAAACCCCAAAAAATGGTCAGCTGTGGACCTATGGTGGTCCTGTCTCGAATGGTGGATATGGTAGAGAGGGTCAGCAAATTGTGAAGAGCAACAGATGCCCTATAGTCAGTTGTATGTCTACAAAGTGACCCATAAAGTAGGTGTACTTGATAAAATGGCCAATTAATCATATGTTCAGCTGTTAACACACTATTCCATACACTGTTCTTTAGCATTCTTTTCTATTTTATTAATAAAATGAAATCATTTTATATTCAACTCTTCTTTATTTCCACTATGTGCAAATTTGCATTATGTATATACCTGACATTAATTTGCTGACTTATGAATCGTTTTTAAAGAGTTTTATTGTATACAAAAGACACAGAAAAGACAGGAAAATTGTACAGTGTAAAGAAAAATGTGCTTTAGGTGTAATGTATGCTTCAGAGAATTTCAGAGATTTTGCAAACCTGTAAATATAGTAAAAACTAATACATATTTGTCCAAATGCATTGCAGAAATTTGAGGAACATAATGGGAAAGACCCCAAAAAGAAGGGCAAAGATCAGTGACATGGGATAGCCCAGTATTTGTCAGCTTCTGAGCTAATTTCTGTTATCATATTTCCATCAGAACTAAGCAGTCAGTCTAAAATTGGGTTCATTTTCTCACTGAGTAACTACGCAGAATTCTTACTCACCAGTTTTCTTTTAAAAAAAAAAAACCCTACAAACCACAGGATTTGAATATTTAATTTGAAATTCAAAGTATGAAAAGCTGATATGTGGGTCGAAAGAAACTAGCCATTTTACGAAAACTCAGTTTATTTACCTTAATACATCCTGTTGTCCCACATTTACAAATGCACACATGTATGCACACATGATTCAAAAGGTTATACAGACAGCTCAGCTATCTCTTGCCCGCTGTTTCACTTGTGCTGTGGTAAATAGTTTATTAGTTGAGTTTGTGGTTATTGTGTGGGCTGCTTTACACGCGCATGCTTTTGTAGTGGTCAATTACAGCTGCATAAAAATGGCATTTTGCCAACAAAAATTGGCTGATGGCTATAAACACAATGAGTCAGTCAACTCAGATTCTCATTAACCCAACACACTCAAGTGTTATTTTCAGTTCACTGAGTCTGCAGTGTTTCCTGGTGGCTCTTTAAACCTAATTCTTTAGAAATTACTCAGAATGATTCACATATAATTAATCAGAGAGAAAAAAACAATTTCCCTTTCACGTTGGTTTACTTGCATTCATTGTACTGTAAAATAATAATAATAATAGTAATAATAATAATAATAATAATAATAATAATAATAATAATAATCAAACCTCATTGGTACCATTAGATTCAAGCTTTTATTGAGAAATTTTCTTCATGCTTATACACATATCATATGCCAGTAAGTCCACAGGTTATCAGCATTTTTAGGCGAAGGGCTATTTTTTTTTACAGGCACTGTCTGATTTATGAAGATTACTACCATTATTTCATTTGTGTATTCTCCAATCTTCTCCATGCTGATGAATGTTTAAGAGAGTTCGGCCTCAGTGTTACCTCATATTTATATTCCAGTGAAACAGGAAGCCATGGATGACTGATTAAGAGTTCCTAAAGTCTTTCTGAACTTAAAAGTAAAATATTAATGAGAACATGCTTTAGTTACATTTTGTCGATAAAAATTCTGTTCTGAGATTAAGATAATTAACCACAAAGACTTTTATTTTTTAACCAAGGGTGGCAAGAGTACAATTTGTACATATGTATAAATTTATGCATGTACACAGACACACACACACACACACACACACATTCTGTGGGTATTGATGTGATATTGGTGTGGTGTGAATATGAAAGGACACAAATGGTTCAGTATTATTCAGAGTGAGAACCCGTAGCGGGCCGATTTTGCGGATATTACGGTAAGTGTGCAGGAAGGCGGCAGGGTGTAGGTGGGGGATGGCCTCTATGGGTGTCTCTCTACACTAGGAATGGTTGGTTTACGTGCTTGTTTGTGCCCTACTGACATGGAACCCTCGCCTCTATCAGCGGTCTTTATTTATAATTCCGCAGTAGTAATTTGTAGCTTAACCAAGGTTGAGGTTAAATTTAGGTTTACCTGAGATCTTTCGTCATCGAAAAAAAATTTTGAACAATAAAACATCTATGAAACCTGAAACATGTTATATCCTGTATTGACTGGTTTTGTTTGCACTCATGACCATTTGCTTTGAGAGCATAAAGAATAGCACAGAGCTGCCTCTATTCATTATAAAATGTAAATAGTGATAGGGAACTTTTAACTCACTGAAATGGTATAAAAATCTCTGCTTCAATTACCAGAGGACTACAAATAGTGGCAAAAATCTTTTTCAGATCAATTCAAAGAAAAGAAAAAAATTCTGTTTCTAGGATAAACAACATACTACTGAAACCAAGAGTTCTAATACTTCTATTATTATTATTATTATTATTATTATTATTATTATTGTTGTTGTTGTTGTTGTTGTTGTTATTGTTGTTTTGTTGCTTTTGTTAAAATAGTATTATTAATATTTAACATGCGCTAATAAATAAATTATAAAAATAAAAAATAGATATAAAACATATTAAATTATTATTATAATAAATTATGAATGCATTATATTAATAAATATTAATATAAGTGCCGTGCATAATAATAATAATAATAATAATAATAATAATATGTTGGTTTGCGTTTATTGAAAATGACATCATTAAAGTTTGTTAGGTTTGGCCAAAATTCTAACAAAAGTGTACTTAAAGTTGCACTCACATGCTTTCATTGTCTCCATCCAAAGCACAATTATTGTTTATAATCATAAGACGGAAATATAATTGCTGGGACATTTTGTCTTTTTTTTAAAATTTGGAACGCAGAACGAGAAGGTCACATTACAGTACAGTAACAATCTCGCTTCCTCAGCCCTTTATCATTTATTATGTTTATTTATTTGTTAGACACACGACTAAATGTAGACTCTGATCCAAGCATACAGCTGAATAGTTAATGACACTGAACTTATAAATACTGTGTGCTGTATGAAAAAAGGGAGTATACAGTGGATATGGTATGTGGCAGAGATGCTCATCAACCATCTAGAGCTAAAGTTTTTACAAGGAGCTGAGTCTAGGATCTTATTATTATTAGTTGTTTGTGACTTCCAGAAAAGCTTATCATAAATGCCATGGTTGCATCTGTTCATTTGTAGACAAAGTGATAATGTAATGTCATTTCCTAAATCTATCATTTTCTGTATGGTGGGAAAGTTAGGATGCAACCACCATCTATGTAAAGATTTTTTAGATTTGGATATGAAATGGCAAATCAGCATTAGTCACACCATCCTGACCGTAAATCACTGTACAACTCTTAACCCCTTAAACTCCCAGCAGGTCCAGACTACATAGTGCTCTTATTAGCATCACAGTATTTGCTGAATAATGTTTTAAAATCAACATGTAAATAAAAAATTAGTGGAGTTTAAGGTTCAAATTCACTTCAAGCATGTTTTATAAAAATGAACTAAACCAGTTTAATCAGTTAACATTGATTTGACTATTCTGACCATACTTAGCATCATATATAGGCTACACACATGACTTCTATGACACAGTAACTGATCACTGATGACAAATATGTGCCAAATCCTCTAAAATGTTAAATCTGTGGAGTACATACCATTTGGAGTGCTCAGCAGTTGTGATTGGAGTGCTCACAGGTTTACACTGAGGGGTCTTGTATACTGAGGATTATTAATACTATTTCTGTTCATCTGAAGTGAAATGGTGACACATTCCTGACCTTTAAGGGTTAACTGACAGCCGTTTGCTTAAAGCATTTAAGGCTGTTGTTATTGTGGAAACGGGGAGATTTAGAGGAAATTGAAGGCCAGTTCTTGTCCAGATCGTTGCACGTGGGAGTTGTATTTGCAACTTCAAAGCTAATTTTCCTCTAAGAGCTGGGGGGATGGCATTAAAATGGGGCACGCTTTGACAGTGCAGTGAGGTGGCTTTAAAGTTTACTGTGAAGAGCTCTTTTCCATTTTTGTTAAATTCTGTGTAGATGACTTTAACGTTATTATACACATCATAGGACAGTACTCAGATCAGATTTGCTTATTTTTTTCTAATAAAAATTTATGAGTGTATGATTAGTTCCCTGATGATGTGACTATGGATCAAATTAGAACTGAACAGATCTGATGCAAGTAAATGAAAAAGACAGACATTACATAAATTGGGATGTTTGCATGTGGTTTTCAACAGAAGCATCCACAACCACTATCTTGTTTGAACGCACAACTGCCACATTCATGTATTATTATTATTTATAATCATTTTATGTTGAATCCCCCAGTGTTGGAAAACATTTCTATCCTCTAAAGTTTTGCGTGGAACAGAGCTGGCCTATACAAACAGTGTATATAAACATGTGATCATGTTCACTTTCACATGTTCCTAAGCATGTCCTTGACAGCATGGATGGCTAAGTGGCCAATCAGAAGGTCATAACTGAGATGCTGTGGTGATGATAAAAATTTTGACAGGTTGACGTACACTATTTCATCATTTCACTGTTTCCTACTTTCCATTTTGAGTTTTTTTGGTTACTGAAACCGGTAAACAGCACTTTCACCCCACACTCCTGCCCTCCAACGCTTCAGCATTTTGCTAAGGGCTCGGAAAATAAGCACCATGACAAAATTCCTGTTTATAACTCAGGTATACATGATTTGGGCAAGTAGTTTTTTTTTTCAACAGAGAAGTGTATTTTCTTGTTGGTTAAACAATAATTCTAAAATGCATTGTTGTTTTTAGCATGTTGTGATCAGACTCGCTTCACCGTGATTACTGGCTTCATCCTTAAACCTTTAAAGTTCAAAATCACTTTTACTGACATTAGTCATCTGCATTGAGTCATTTCATTAATACACAGTTCATTTTGCTTAAAGACACGTAGTCATCTTGTTTCACTGCTGATGGTCTGCCACATGATGCACTTCACTTCTGTAAACTGACTAATCTTTAAAGTCAGATCTGCAGGACTCGTATATACACTTCATCATAAGCAAAGATCTAACCATTTTCAAAAGCATGTTTTAGACCGCATTCTGCAGGTTTGCATTTATTGAAAATAACATCATTAGAGTTGGCTAAGTTTAGCCAAAATCTAACAAAAATGCATTTAAAGTTGCACTTTCATATGCTTTCACTGTCTCAGTCCAAAGCACCATTTTTTATTAATAATAATAAACAACATTTTGGGACATTTTGGCCCTTGTTTATTTGAACCCAGAAAGAAAAGGTCATGTTACAGTCCACTTACTATCTCTCTCTTCCTATGTTTATTTATTCATTATTTGAATAACTGTCAGAATGTGTTTTTAAATGGTTAATATTAATGCGCTCATTCTATTGTAATGTTATCATTTCTATACTAACATTCACCAAGTCTTGTATGGTGGCCACCCCACATAATCTAAGGCTAATAATTTAATAATTCTGTATGCAGATGTTAATTTGACATTTACAGAAGTCGTTGTGGGTGTCAGTGTTTTGTAACAGTTTTTGTCTTATTAATTTCAAGAAACAAACAAACAAAACAAAAAAAAAACAGGCTGGTGAGAGAACTACTGTAAATGTAACTATAAATGATTAAAAACCTATCATTCATTAATAAAATAAAAATTTTAAATCATAGAGGAATAAAACATGCATGACCTACTGCTATTGGAAAATAATAAACTTTGAGGTGGTAGCAGTAACGCCGGTGTTGATTACATTCCTATAACAGCATGACTTTTTTTTTATTCCTTACTTATTTTTAGACACTTCTCCAAAGGTAGAATCTAATCCAAGCATACAGATAAAAGGTTAAGAGCTCAACAGTAGTTTACATAGTGTGACTAAAACTTATTTTGACATCAGAATATAAAAAGAAAGCTTAAATGCTGACATTGGTTGATTCCTGACCCTCTCATAATAGAGCATTTGATGGACTTTGTTATGATCAGAAATGATAAATGACTAATTCCCAGCAAATTCAGTTAGCTTTCATTATCATTTTCATGGATTATTGGAACCTGTTTTTTTTTTCTCTCTGTCTTCCAACCTACATTGAAATGCATCTTTACCTACTGTAAAATAAAAAGCAACAGGAAGAGTCAGATTTCATCCTTCCTGAGGTTATAGTTGTTACTGAATATAGTGTATATAATAGTACACTGTCAGCTTTTAGTTACTAAAACACCTCAGCTACAACAGCATCAAATTTTTTGTATTTGTGAGCTGCTGTCACATCTAGAGCTTTTAGAGTCCTAAAGTTCCTTTAAGATATAATTTAGATGTATTAATTAGATGTATTAATCTAATAAACTTGACTGTAGTAGTCGGAGTATTATACACTCAATTTACAGCACAAAAAACAAACAAACCACAATTTAGTCAAAACCATTTATTCAGTATTATACAAAATGTTTATAGATTATATTATTTTACAAGTCTTATAAATGAAAAAAATTAGGCATATCAAATTTTCAAAAATGCCGCAAAAAGGAGACAAAGTTTTTTGTTTCAGATTGCTATTTTGATAAAACGATCTGAAAACGACACTGAATAAAAAAAATAACAAGAGCAAGAAGAAGTGGAGTAGAGATAGCAAGAAAGGAAAGAGAAAACAATTTAATACAGGTTAGTCTTCTTCATTATCCGTAAGAACTCCTGCTCATTGATTTCTCCATCTCCATCTCTGTCTGCCTCATCTATCATTTCCTGCCAGAGAGATCACTGGGGTTACGAAGCGGAACAAAACCATAGACGATATGACAAAAATATTTCCCTGATGCCATCAGCTGTTTGTTCCTCATGATGAATATCTTTGTCTGCTCAAAATATATCAATCAGTCTCAATCTAGACAGCACTGAGTCAGCATGCCGTATTACAGACTTTATGAGTTCAGCATGAAGACAGGAACATTACCACATGGGGGTTGATTTTATGCACAGGTGTGGAAAACAACTAATACATGACACACTGTTATAAAAAGATTATGTCATATGGCAATACTCACCTGTAATTCCTCATCTGTCAGGTTTTCACCTAGCTCCTTTGCAACTCGTTTCAGATTTTTGAATGAAATTTTGCCTGTTCCATCATCATCAAACAATCTGAAAGCTTTCAGGATTTCTTCCTTTGAATCTTTTTCACTCTGTATTGAAAAATCATAAAATCGATCATAAAAATGTGCAGAAAAAATGTCTTGTTTTCTAATGAGTGTTTATGTACAGAATTGTAAATAATGCCTCATGTCCTTCCAACAGGCCATTTCTGATATGCACAGTATGTTAGGAAAAAAACAAAGGCAAAGAATCATTGCTGGGGTGGAATGATGCAGCCAAACATGAAGCTTAGTGGTTAGAGTTACTGCTACCAACGCCTTCTGACCTTCAGACTCGAGTATTCAACAGCTTTGGTATTATTCAACAAGTTAACCTCATAGTCTCCCCTTTCACACGGTAGCTACCACTCTGTTACAGCGAAGGATAAAACATGTTTTGGTTGGAGTGGTAGAACTCGAGTGTCCTGCACAGAGCCCTGACCTCAACCCCACTGAACACCTTTGGGATGAACTGGAACACCAACTGCACCCCAGACCTCCTCACCCAACATCAAGATCTCACTAAAGCTCTTGTGGCTGAATGATCACAAATCCCCACAGCCACGCTCCAAAATCTAGTGGAAAGCCTTCCCAGAAGAGTGATTATTATAAGAGCAAAGGGGCACTACACTTAGAATGGGCTGTTCAACAAGCACATATGGCTGTGATGGTCAGGTGGCCACAAACTTTTGGCCATATAGTGTAGCACATTTCATACACAAGGCAATTCAAAGGGCTTACCAAATATAAAAGTAGTACAAAGAATATAGTACAACAGACAAAGTCCTAACTGCTTACGTGTAAGCACATAAAAAAAAGAAATGATTTTAATCTAGATTTAAAAATAGCTATATCTGTGACACATCTAACATCATCTGTGAGCTGATTCCAGTTTTGAGCAGCATAAAAGCTAAATGTTGCTTCACTGGGTTTACTTTGGGTTCTAGGTACTACCAGCTGACCTGCACCCATGGATGTAAGAGACCTGCTGGGTTCTTTTAGCATATCAGAGATTGAGATATATTCAGGACCAAGACCCTTTTGTGATTTACAGGCTAGAAGCAAAACTTTGAATTCAACTGGAAGCCAGAGTAAAGAACTGAAGTAATGTGCACTGTTCTCCTGGTTTTGGTTAGATCTCTTGAAGCAGCATTTTGAATGAGCTGCAGTAGTTTAATGGCCTTTTCTGGGAAGTCTCGTTCAGAGACCATTACAGAAGTCGACCCTGCTGGTAATAAAAGTGTGTCTCGAGTTCTTATAGTTTCGAGGTCTTATAGGGACAGTACCATTAATTCGGGCTATGTTTTTAGGATGGTAAAATGCTGTTTTGGTGACTGCTTTAAAATGGCTGATAAAGGTCAGATCTAAGACTATTAGAACACCAAGATTTCAGACTTGCTCTTGTTTTTTTTAGCCCCCTGGAGTCAAGATGTGTACTAATCCTAAGTCTGTTCTCTTTGCTGCCAAACACAATTACTTCTGTTTTGTCCTTCTTTAACTGAAGGAACTTTAGTCTCCTCCATTATTTATCTGCTCCATACACTGACACGGTGAGTCCATTGGTTTGTAATCATTTGGTGACAGAGCTACATATATTTGAGTATCATCTGCATAAAAGTGGTAAGCAGTGTTTTAGTTCTGTATGCTATGACCTTAGGGGAATATATAGAAATTGAATAAAATCGGTCTAAGAATTGATCCCTGTGGGTTTCATGTCACTGTGATCCTCAGATTCGTAACTGCCAAAGGCAAGAAATTTTCGGCCTTCTAAATATTTATTTAACCAATCAAGGACTGTTTCAGAAAACCCTACACAATCTTCCAGCCTGGCTCGGAGTGTGCTGTGGTCTATAGTATCAAAAGCAGCACTAAAGCCCAGTAACAGCAAAACTGAAACTTTGCCAGAATCAGAATTCAGTCATATGTCATTTAACATGTTTACAAGGGCGGTCTCAGTACTGTGGGGGGTCGGAAACCTGACTGAAATTTGTCAAAATATCCATTTACGTTCAGAGATTTGTTGGTTACTATTTTTAAAGTTAGTTTGATTTATATGAATTGTGGCTATTATTAAAGATGTTTTTTCCCCTCATATTTGATATTTCTGACCAATTTTACCATTTTTTGGGTCATCATGGACAGAAAGTCATTGAAGTCAATGGTGCCAGAGCCTTCTTTATCAATGTCAGCAATCATCTTCTTGATTTCCTCCTTCTTTGGCTCAAAACCAAGAGCACGCATAGCAACCTGAATGAAGCAAAGAAATACAAGTCACTAATTACAGTCAGTGAAAATTAAATAAAACATGAATAGAGATAAATACTGAATAATGCAAGTAGTCACTGTGTGAAATATTTGCAGGATGTGTTGTCACACTTTATAACTGCATGTCCTAGAATTAAAGCTTAACAGATTTATTAAATTTTCATCTTAGAGGTATAGGGTTGGTACATACAGTGCCTATAGAAAATCATCATACCCTGTGAAAACCTTTACCTTTTGTCACATTACACCCTGTAAAATAAAATAAATTAAGTCTAACTTTTTTGAGCTGCATGTACACATTATAACCTTCCTCATTAAAGTAACAATATCATTTAAAAAATTCTGGAGGATTATTAAAAATTAAATCAGTGAAATGCCTGGTTTGGTGAAGTGATCAGCAAGCAATCAACTTCCAGATTAAACACCAGGCTAATTGCCCCACCTGACATCAATAGTAGTGGTGTTGATTACTTCAGAATAAAACAAGCTGTTTCTTGAAGATTCCACTGTTAGTAGTGCACGGTACGGCAAAGAATTCACCATGGTTGGGAAAGTGCTTTCAAAAGACCTCTGGGATAAAGCTGTAGAAAGGCACTAGTTAGGAGAAGGCTACAAAAACATTTCAAAGGCTTTAGCTATCCCTCGGAGTACTGTTCAGAGCATCCATTAAGAAGTGGAAAGCATATGGCACCACCAGCACATTGCCTAGATCAGGCCGTCCGTCCAAAGTGGATGACAGAGCCAGGAGGACATTGATAAGAGAAGCTACCAGGAGGCCAAAGGCAACTTTGAAGGACTTACAAGGCTTTATGGCTGGGTCTGGTCAGTCTGTGCATGTGACAACTATCTCCCAAGCTTTACACAAAGCTGGCCTGTATGGCAGGGTAGCACGAAAGAAGCCTTTCCTAAAAAAGTGTCACACTCAGTCTCGTTTGCGCTATGCAAAAACACATTTGGAGGAGTCTGATACCTTCTGGCAAAAGATGCTATGGTCTGATGAGACCAAAATTGACCTTTTTGGACTGAACTCCAAGCACTATGTTTGGCGAAAAGCAAACACAGCACACCACCCAAAACACACCATACCTACTGTGAAGCATGGTGGTGGCAGCATTATGTTGTGGGCAATTGGCCAGGATTGAAGGGAAAATGGATGCTGCCAAGTACATCCAAATTCTTGAGGAAAACCTGCGTCCCTCTGCTAGACAGCTGAAGATGGGCAGGTCATTCACCTTCCAACACGACAATGGCCCTAAACATACTGCCAAAACAACAACGAAATGGCTTAAGGATAAGAAGGTGAATGTCCTTGAGTGGCCAAGTCAGAGCCCTGACTTAAATCCATCTGTGGATGGATTTGAAGAGAGCAGTCCATTGCCGCTCACCACAGAATTTGACTGAACTTGAGCAATTCTGCAAGGAAGAATGGGCAAATATTCCCCAATCAAGGTGTGCAAAGCTAGTACAGACATATCCAAAAAGACTGATGGCTGTAGTTAAAGCAAAAGGTGGCTCTACGAAGTATTTAATCAAGAGACTGATGACTTTTCCAACCCTGTTATTCTAGTTTTTTTGTTTTTTATTAATTTGCAGAACTGTTGTGTTTTTTTTCTTTCATTGCTTTGATGTTGTAAGGGTTTGGGTTTGATTTTAGGCTGTATGACAAAGTAACTATTTCAAAGGGGTATGATGATTTTCTATAGGCACTGTAAATGATCATAATGCCCTGCTGCTGCTGCTGATGATGTTTCTACAGCATGTATCATTGATTTTTTTTTTTTTTTTAAATATACATTTAAATTACCAGATCCTCTACCCTGTACATGAAGGGTCCACTGCAGAGCAAGTATTATTTGGCTGGTCGATCTCAGGACAGCTCTGACACTGACATGGCAGAGACAAATGTGACTCTGGTGTGCATGTATCAGGTAATATTGTTGGAGTTTTAAAACACTTAGTGGTCACTGAATTATGAGTTATGTCACTAAAAAAAAAATGAGCAGTGCATGTAGCTACAACGTGGGTGTACCTAATAAACTGTCAACTGTGTATATACTACTCATCAGCTAAAATATATGTATATATCAACATGTATACCTTAATTTTTTATGAATTATAAAGACAGTTGCCTGTGGTTAAGAATTGACCAATATTGCTTATTGGTCTTAATTAACTGCTTTATCCTGTTAAGCGTCACAATGGATCCAGAGTCTATCCCAGGCATACACACTGCACAAGCACATTCCCTCACACCTTTAGGGTAGCCAATCCACCTACTAGCATGTTTTTGGCAGGTGGGCAGAAAGTGGAAAACCTGGAGGAAACCATGCAAACATGGGAGAACATGTGATGCTCCATATGGACAATAGCCCAAGCTCAGGTTTGAGCTTTTAGCAGGATGATAATGTTAGTAGCTGTAAAAGGGCCTAATTTCAGAGACAGTGCCTTTTTGCCCTTGATATCATGCGAAAATCCAAGCAACTCCGCCAAGACCTCAGAAAAAAAACTGTGGACCTCGACAAGTCCGGTTCCTCTCTAGGAGCAATTTCCAAACAACTGAAGGCACCGCCAGCATCTCTACAAACAACTGTATGCAAAAAATCTTTGGATGACAGTGACACTGCATCATTCAGGAAGGGGACGAAAGAAAAAAACTCCCAGGTGTGAATGGACATTGGTCTGATAGATTCAGCTGAGATCTGAGATGACAAAAAAGGAACTGGTGAATGAGTTGGGGGCATCAGCTACAACAATATGTACATCCACCATTAATGAGGTCCTACATCGCCATGGCTGCTGCACATGGAAAAAGCCCCTACTCCAAGACCAGCATTAAAAAAAGCCAGGCTAATGTTTGCCTTTTACCTCCAAAGTTGTAACAAAATGGCTTACAGACAAAAAGAGAAAGTATTTGAGTGGCCATCACAAAGCCCTGACCTGAATCCCATAGAAAAACTGTGGACTGAACTGAAAAAGCAGGTTTGAGCAAGGAAGTCCACAAACCTGACTGAGTTACACCAGTTCTGTCAGGAAGAATGAGTAAAAATTCTGACAAAGTATTGGAAGAAGCTTGTGGAAGGCTACTTCAAACATCTGACTCAAGTGAAGCAATTAAAAGGCAATGCCACCAAATACTAACAATGTGTATGTAATCATCTGACCCACTGAAAAATCTGATATAGTAAATAAAATCTGAAATAAATCTCTCTTAGCTATTATTTTGAAATTACCTCTGATGGGAACAAAGTAGATACCCTAACTGACTTAACACATGAAATGTATGGAGTTGTGAAAAACTGAGTCTGAACGTCTTTAGCCTAGGTGTATGTAAACTTTTGGTCTCAGCTGTTTCCGACACCTTCAGGGTATTGTCTTACTTTAAGCTCTTTAACATCAATAGTGCCAGAACCATCAGTGTCAAACAGATCGAACGCCTCTCGGATCTCCTGCTTCTGTTCCTCCGTCAGTTCCTGTTTGGGAGCTGCTTTCTTCCGCTGACTTGCGGTTGCACTGGGTTTTCTGAAGCTAGATGCCTGAAAACAGGAAAAAAAAAAAAAAAAAGAGGGCAATGGATAAAATTTCATCAAAGAAAGAATAATGGCTGTGTGACATTAAATACTGAGACATGTTTAAACGTGTATTTGGAGCTTATTAGTCAAGATCAGAATGTACATTGTTATTACTGAATAAAGAGGACAAAGACAAGACACTTGATGGACACATGAAGGTAAATTCAAGCACTTTGCAACATTAAACATGCAAAGAAGCTATGTCTGGGACACTTTCACATCTTTCAGCAAAATGCAGGAACTGGCAGGGTTTTTGTTTGTTTGTTTTTACAGACAACAAGCAACTGATTTGGTACTGAACGCCTTGGTATGTAAATACACAGCTAACTGCCTGGCTTTGCACATCAGTGAAGCAAAATAAGGAAATGTAACGGTTTAGCTAACCATAGATTTTAACAGAAACCATTTCTAAAACTATTTAAACACCCAAACAGCAGATAGTTTACGAATTAATACCTCTCGTCACTCGCACTGTGTTAGCTAACTGGTTAGCGTATGAGGAAACGATGCTATTCCTGTTACTAAGTTACTATAACAGCCAGCCGTTAGCTTCAAGCTAACTACCTAACAACGTTTCTCTGAAATGCGTTCGTGTATGCGTATGAAATTTTAAGTAAAAAAAAAACAAAACAAACAGCATGGTAACATCTTACCATCTCACACGCAACGTATCTGAACTTCTATCAGTTTCGGAGAAACAAAACAAACCGTAAATATTAAACCGTTAAGCAAGGTTAAGTAACGTTGTTTAGGTAAGCAAGGGTGTCAAACTTTTTGAAGGGTGGGACCATCCGTGGAGTGACAGCGAACACGCCGAATAGAAATTCACCCTCATGTTATCAAAGTTCGTCTGACCAATCGTAAGCAAGCGGGCGGAATATGTAGCTTGTGATTGGCAGTTGAGCGTTCGTTTAGACTCAGTTTCTTAGCAACAGTCGTGGAGTTGGCGCTGTGGATGCAACGCGCATGCGTAAACCCCGAACGGAACGGCAGTGTGGGGACGAGGAGGAGATTCAGAGGCGTCTACGAAGAAGGTTTGTATTTCTAGCTGGATAACAGTGTTAATAACAGTGTTATTTAGAGAAAGTTCAAAGATTTGCACCATAATTACGAGGTAGTTAATCAAGCTTGATTGAATTCAGCTACATGAAAATATAATGCTAAAACAAACAAGACTCGCATGCAGGTGGTGAAATACTGCCTCTTTTGCTTTGACATATTTTTTATTGGATTACTTACATTTATAGATAGTGCTTGTTTGTAGCCCAAGTTGAGGCTTATTGTTCTGAGGCTTAACAATGCATAACTTAGATCTCATTATGCTGTAAGATGATCTTGAGCTGTAGTCAGGGGTTAAAAGTGGAGTTTAGATGGGGAAGAGCTTTAATGTGGGGATCTGTACCACTCAGTTTGTTGTTATGTGTTCTCAACAATGATATCATGAAAATGTGATTAAAACAAATTTTCAGTATCAGTTTCTGTCCTGATACAGAATGCTGTATATAAAATGCACAGACACACTTTAAATAAAACAGTCCCTAAAGCTTGTCTATCTTTCATCATCTAATGGGATATTATTAAATAGTCACAGCGGTGGAAAGTTTGTATTTGATTTATACTACCAAGCAGACTTATTATTATAATCCGCATAATCCTTATAATCTCCTCCCTGTCTGGTGTTATTACAGGTAGTAGAATTACATCCCTCCACTCCACTGATGTCACTGCTGGGAAGTGCAACGATAAACCAGGGCCGCCATATTGGGCTCCAGCAACTGGAGGCCATGGCAGCTGCAGCTCATACATTTTTGGGCCCCAGTAAGCGCTACAAAATGATCCAAGACGAGGCGAGTGGCGAGGCGGTGCTGGTCTGCTCCTGTTATCGTCTGCTGGAGCAGCTGGAGCTCAGTGGCTCTGTGGCTCAGCTTCTGCGTGAGACCATTCGTGCTCATTGGGGGACAATGCGTTCAGGCACGGCCTCGCTGCTTTTCCTGGCTGGCGTCTGGAGCAGGGTGGCACTGGAATGTCTTCACCAAGGCATTTCCATTCGGCACATAGTGGCCGGCATGTCAAAGGGGTTGCAAGTGTGTCTAGAAGCCTGTAAGCGGAGTGCTGTGAATGTGGAGTCAGTTGTTTGTAAGGCTGATTTACAGAAACAGCGACTGAGGGGGAAATCACAGGGTGGCGGAGACTGTATGAATACTGAGGATGGCTTACTTTCCGAGCTTTCACTGAATATAGGAGTGAGGGAATTAGCTCAGGATGGTGCTAAAACCATAAATAGTGTCCTTACACTTTCTTTCCTCAAAGATCAATATCCTTTAAAGCACAATTTAAAACTCAAGCACAGCAGGCACTTTAATTCTAACCATATCACAGAGGATGGGAGGACACACACAAGGTTTGACATCGCTCATCTGGCTGAAGCCGTCCATCACGGATGTGAGACGACCATGAGTTTAGTGATCGAAGCTAGTAGGATTCAGTGTGGATACAGCCGTGAAAATCAGTGCCGCAAAGCACTAGACGTCGATAAACTGGTTACATGCCTGTTGCCAGGATTGTCTGAGGAGCACTCGAGTGTACTCCATGGGTATGTTGTATTGTTGTCTACAGAACAGGCATTGCTAGTCAAGGGTTTAGAAGAACGGACATTAAAGATCAGCCTGGTTCATGGTGACCTGAGTGAGAAACACCGTCACGTAGGTTTCAGCAGGCCTAAAAATGTCACATACATTAGCGATTGCTCTGATTTAACAGGAATCAGCCGGGAGGAGGAATGGATGGATGAGGCACTAAGAATACTTCTAAACCTCAAGGTAAACATTGTTCTTGTGAGTGGAGGTGTCAGTGAGCAGCTGAAAGATCACTGCCTCCATCAACACATCCTCATTATTGAGCATGTACGAGTGTCCATTTTGAATGACTTTGCTGCAGTTACGGGTGCTCTTCCAGTCTCGTACATCACACAGCTCAGCGAGCGATGCGTTGGTTCCGGAGTCTGTGTGAAAACACTCCGAGAGTATCGCAATGAAGGAACAGAATGGACTTTGGTGAGTGTTGTTACTGATGGCACAGCTCTGGTCACGGCGCTCATCGCAGGCTCCGTTCATGCTAAACTCCAGAGCATGGAGGATCAGTTTTGGAGCTGTGCTTATCGTGTGCACCATGCACTTAATGACGGAAAACTGCTGCCTGGAGCCGGAACTGCAGAACTGATCTGCATCCATCAGCTCCAAAATCACGGGAATATATCAGAGGAGAGAGGAGACAAGTTTGATGCAGCCAGAGCAGTAGCGCCATATGAGCAGGTAATTCTGCGGCTGATGGCAGAAGGCTGGATGGATTATGTGTCAACACTGATGGTGAACACTGGCCATGTCAAGTCCAAAACACAGGCATGGACATGTATAGCTCAGCATATAAAGCAGTGGGAGAACAGAGTGCCTTGGAGTAATGAGATGCCAGAAACTCTTCTGAAAATGGAGAATTATTCAGAAATAATGCAGAGAGGGGGAGAAAGTGAGGAGGAGGAGGAGGGGATGCTAGAAAGAGAAAGAGTAAAAATGGGAGTGTATGATAATATGACAGTGAAGTTCGAGGTTTGGAGAAGAGCTCTGGATCTGGTGTTTTTGATTCTTCAGACAGACACTGAAATTGTCACAGGAATAAGTAACAGAGAAGGACAATACAGCGATTTTGTAATTCTTTAATATGCTATTAATATGCTATATGATATTTAATATCAGTTAAGCTCAGTTACACCTCGCATTGCTTTAATAACGTCCCCAATCCTGTCAGGTAAAGACGCCATCAGTGGCTTTTCACGTGAGACTGTCAGTTTCACTCGTCCACTGCATTTCAGCTCATTTGTTGTTTCAAGGTCAGTGTGTCTCAGTGTTCCATCTGGCTTGTTGAACAAGTCAGGCACAGATTTTGGCCCTATGTACCCTACAGTTGTTAACCTGGGAGTGTCAGTGTTGTTCTGCTCGGACATGAGGCACAAAACAGGGCCAACAACTGACAACTATCCGGTTTTATGAAATTTGTCTAGATGTGCAGCCTATTGGCAATGTACAGTACCTGTATGGTGCTACTATAGACTTTTTTTGTTTTGAGACCGTATTTTTTATTTCTTTGTTTCTTTCTCAAAGAACTCTAAATAAAATGTACTTCTTGTATCATTATGTCTGTAGGTACGTTAATTACAGCATGGAAAAGCTATCCATTAACTACAACGTCAACTAAACCATCTGATTATCACAACATCTGATTAAAACCATACAGCCTAAACACAAATGACCTCATGTAAGTGACCTCAGTTAACTATTTCTTTGTACAGTGGCTGATTACAAGTTAAATATTCACACAACAAAACGAAACACGAATCATAAAACATTGTGCCTTTGAGTTTTATGACAGTTGCTCAATATATAAACAGCATATAAGACAGCCATAACACATCCCCACAGCAACGGTCCAAAATCTAGTCCAGAAGAGTGGAGGTTATTATAACAGCAAAGGGGGACTAAATCTGAGACGGGATGTTCAGCAAGCACATATGGGTGTGATGGTCAGGACTTCTCAAACATTTGGCCATATAGTGTACTTTTTATACAGTTACATGTACTTTATTTATTTGAATCTTGAATTGTATTGAATCTTCACAGTGAAGTGTGGAAGGAAATGTGCAACAAGACAATGACACAAAGCAAAAGCAACAGTGTGAATGTGTGTGCCTGGTGCCCTGCGATGAACTAGAGTCTCATCCAGTGTGTATTCTAAAGATGATTGTGTAATTCATGATCTGTGATGAAATCAGGCTCACTGTAGACTGTTTTCATTGTGCAGCTATTTTAATCAGAAAAAAAGAAGAAACGAGTCTGGCATGTCCACAGTGCTTTAGTGTTTCCTTTCTCTCATACACACACTCATACACAAATAACATCACTGCTATGAATGATGCTTGAATAATGTTGTGTGTGTGTGTGTGTGCATTCAGCATGAGTGACTATTACCAGTGTTTATAAGAGTGGAGTGTTTTATCACTTACCACCACTGAGAGGAGCAGTTTTCTCATCCTGCACAAAGCTGTTACATCACACTGCACAGGTCACAGACAGTAATAATGCGTACATAGGGATCAGATTCAGTCTCAAATACACCATCACAGTTGATTTGATTTTAAAAGCTGATTTTAAATCGTGGTTGTAACTCATTATATTCTAGTTCACTGATTACAATCCCTATCTCATCAATGTGTAAACCTGTTAAAGAAAACTGAATGTCAACAGAGTCACAGATCTGCTTAAACAGCATATTCTGTATCAAAGTTCACATTTCAGGTGCTGTCAATATGTTATCACCATGTTCTTCACAACATTCTGTGCAACCAAATTAACTCTCTTCTTCTAAGATATGTAATTGACTTAAACCGTGTATGTGTGTATGTACATGTATATGTATGTGTATATATATATATACACTATATTACCAAAAGTATTCGGTCACCCATCCAAATGATCAGAATCAGGTGTCCTAATCACTTGGCCTGGCCACAGGTGTATAAAATCAAGCACTTAGGCATGCAGACTGTTTTTACAAACATTTGTGAAAGAATGGGCCGCTCTCAGCAGCTCAGTGAATTCCAGCGTGGAACTGTCATAGGATGCCACCTGTGCAACAAATCCAGTCGTGAAATTTCCTCGCTCCTAAATATTCCACAGTCAACTGTCAGCTTTATCATAACAAAATGGAAGAGTTTGGGAACAACAGCAACTCAGCCACGAAGTGGTAGGCCACGTAAACTGACGGAGAGGGGTCAGCGGATGCTGAAGCGCATAGTGCAAAGAGGTCGTCGACTTTATGCACAGTCAATTGCTACAGAGCTCCAAACTTCATGTGACCTTCAGATTAGCCCAAGTACAGTACGCAGAGAGCTTCATGGAATGGGTTTCCATGGCCGAGCAGCTGCATCCAAGCCACACATCACCAAGTGCAATGCAGAGCGTCGGATGCCGTGGTGTAAAGCACGCCACCACTGGACTCTAGAGCAGTGGAGACGCGTTCTCTGGAGTGATGAATCACGCTTTTCCATCTGGCAATCTGATGGACGAGTCTGGGTTTGGAGGTTGCCAGGAGAACGGTACATTTTGGACTGCATTGTGCCGAGTGTGAAATTTGGTGGAGGAGGAATTATGGTGTGGGGTTGTTTTTCAGGAGTTGGGCTTGGCCCCTTAGTTCCAGTGAAAGGAACTTTGAATGCTTCAGGATACCAAAACATTTTGGACAATTCCATGCTCCCAACCTTGTGGGAACAGTTTGGAGCAGGCCCTTCCTCTTCCAACATGACTGTGCACCAGTGCACAAAGCAAGGTCCATAAAGACATGGATGACAGAGTCTGGTGTGGAGGAACTTGACTAGCCTGCACAGAGTCCTGACCTGAACCCGATAGAACACCTTTGGGATGAATTAGAGCGGAGACTGAGAGCCAGGCCTTCTCGCCCAACATCAGTGTGTGACCTCACCAATGCGCTTTTGGAAGAATGGTCAAAAATTCCTATAAACACACTCCTCAACCTTGTGGACAGCCTTCCCAGAAGAATTGAAGCTGTAATAGCTGCAAAAGGTGGACCGACATCATATTGAACCCTATGGGTTAGGAATGGGATGGCACTTAAGTTCATATGTGAGTCAAGGCAGGTGACCGAATACTTCTGGTAATATAGTGTATATACACACTCACACACACTCTTGAATCATGTATATATATCTGTGTGCGTGTATATATATATATATATATACATACACTGCCTGGCCAAAAAAAAAGTCGCACAATCTAATATTTTGTTGCACTGCATTTAGCTTTGATTATGGCATGCATTCGTCCTGGCATTGTTTCAACAAACTTATGCAACTTCACAACATTTATTTCCATCCAGAGTTGCATTTATTTTTGGCTGAGATCTTGTATTGAGGACAGGAGAGTCTAACCACTCCGTAAAGTCTTCTCCAGCACATCCCAAAGACTTTCAATGGGGTTAAGGTCAGGACTCTGTGGTGGCCAATTCATGTGTGAAAATGATTCCTCATGCTCCCTGAACCACTCTTTCACAAGTTAAGCCTGATGAATCTTAGCATTTTCATCCTGGAATATGCCTGTGCCGTCAGGGAAGAAAAAGTCCATTGACGGGATAACCTGGTCATTCAGTAGCTCAGCTGACTTCATTTTATTGCCACACAATGAGGCTGAGCCTCGACCTGACCAGTTGATGCAACCCCAGATCATAACACTGCCTCCAGAGGCTTGTATAGTAGGCAATATGCATGAAGGGTGAATCACTTCATGCATTTCCCTTCTTACTCTGACACGCCCATTGCTTTGGAATAGGGTAAATCTGATTTTATCAGACCACATGACCTTTTTCCATTGCTCCACAGTCCAGTCTTTATGCTCCAGAGCAAACTGAAGTCATTTTTTCTGATTAGCCTCACTAACAAATGGCTTTCTTGTGGCCACACAGCTGTTTAGTCCAAATCCTGTAAGTTCTCATCACATTGTGCGTGTGGAAATGCTCTTACTTTCACTATTAAACATAGCTGTGAGTTCTCCTGTCGATTTTTTTACGACTTGACATCACCAAGCGTTTTAAAGATCTCCGATCACGATCATTCAAGATTTTTTTGCGACTACATTTCTGCTGTAAAGTTGACGGTTCACCGCTATCCTTCCAGGCTTTAATAATGCACTGGACATTTCATAACCCAGTTCCAGTGATTTCAGCAATCTACTTAGTTGTTTTCTTTGCTTGATGCAGGCCAACAGTTTTCCCCTTCAGTAACATCTTTTCCACTTCCATGGGATACGTGCCATGGTTGTTTAAGAAATGAGAAGCTACACACTGCATCAGTTAAGGTTAAAAGAATTGTTGCCAGCTGAAATATATTAATCACTGCAGTAATGATCCAATCATAGGCTCTTAAGTATTTGCTTATTTAAATCGAAACAGCGACCTTTTTTTTTAGCCAGGCAGTGTGCGTATATATATACATATATATATATATATATATATATATATATATATATATATATATATATATACATATATATATATATATATATACGTGCAACCAGAGTGAGGAAACAGGCAGGTAAAATCATTTCGGACACCTCGCACCCAGGCCTGTTGCCCTCTGGCCGGCGCCTCAGAACACTGACCGCTACAACAACCAGGCACAAGAACAGCTTTTTCCCACAAGCCATTTCCCTCATGAACAGTTAGTATCTTAGTGTATTACCTCTTTGTGGGTGCAATTTTTTGTGCAATATGTATTACCTGTACATATATCCTTAATGCTTCTGCCATTGCCTTCACCTTGCACATAGCTGTATTATATCTGTACATATATCTATTCCATTTAAGCCCATTGTGTCTACTGTACAGTGTGTGTGTGTGTGTGTATATATATATATATATATATATATATATATATATATATATATATATATATATATATTCTCATATTCTCATATTATTATTATTTGTAATTTTTATTATTATATGTCTCACAGTCTTACTGGTATGTGTATTCTGGGAGCTTCATACCAAGTCAAATTCCTTGTGTGTGTGAGCACACTTTCTGATTCTGATTGTGATACTAAAGTATCAAGACTTTGTGTTAGTGTTGTTAGTTAATGTAATTTAAAGGTTTTGCTTAGTTAAATGTTTTTATTGCAACGGACCCGGCTTTATTTTTTTTTATTTTTATTTTTTATTTTTTTTTTTACAAGATTTTTTTTTTTTACATTTATTTATTTGGTTGTTTGTTTAAATCTTAATGGCCTGTTTTGCTGGAGTCATATAAGCTGCTACATTTAACTTTCATATGACACAATGGAACCAAAATACAGTTTGTAACAAAAAAAAAAGTTAATATTTTAAAGTGTACAGAAAAGTTAGTAAGCTGACCAGTAGCGACGCAGAGGCAGGAAAAATCGAGCGGCGTGCTTTAGCGTAAGTAATTATGTTTTTCAAAATAAAAGCCTGAAATATAACATCTATCTATCTAACACACACAAAAAGCTAGGTTTTTTTAGGTTGTCCAACATTATATCATTTGAAACAATATTAGACAACAATAGCAAAGAAAATTTTTTTTTTAATTAAATTAAATTTTTTTTAATTAATGAGCAGTTTCGTCACGCAGATCTGGCAACCATACCGGAGTGCGAAAACTGTTTTGAAGTGTGTTTTAGTAGCCTGCCATTTTTTTGTGGATGACGTCATCACCCAGTGCCCGCCCTCTCCTGCTCTCGCCCATGTAGACACAAACAGACGCGGCAGGGAACAGTGTGTGTGTGTTTGTTTTGGTATGATTAGCGCTGCTGATTTAGAGTTTAATGTAAAAGGGACTCGGAGGCGCGATTAAAGGAGGAATTTATCCGTCGTTAGGATGTGGATCAGTCCGGAGGAGGTGCTGCTCGCTAACGCGCTGTGGGTGAGTGAGAGGGCCAATCCCTTCTTCATCCTGCAGCGGAGGAAAGGACACGGCAAAGGAGGAGGCATCACCGGTAAACACTCGGCCTCTTCACCGCTCACACACACACACACACTTTCTACCTTTTACATCACTATCTCTGTTACATTTTTGCGTCATGCTATCTTTGCTGCGTTTCCAGCCCTAGCAAGCTGTCCTGCTTCTTATCTCTCCACATACAGCTGTCTCATAGATTTCCAGCTCTTCCAGTAATTCAGAAAATGACAAATCAATAACAAAAGACGACTTGAAGTTACACTAATTAACATTTCACCATGTGACATGGCGTTGACACTCTGCTGTTAGACATTAGCTAGCACTGAGCTAGCTAGGTTTGTTTTGGTTTGTTAGCTGATGCTGACGTGGTGGACTTACCCAAATGAGACGTCTCAAAACTTGTATTTTTAAAAAAAATTTTTTACTTGGTAAATATTTTTGCTGCGCTGCACATATTATACGTTGTCTTAACTATTTAACGTTAATGTTTTTTCTTATTTTCAGACAGAAAAACGCTAACAGCTCTGCTCACTGCAGCTAGCTAACATTAGTCATGCTCATCTGCTTGAATATTCACCCTGTACAGCAAAATAATTCTTTTATTCTATATTTTTTTCCTGTTTACTCACGTCAGCGTGACACGTGACATTTTAAATGTACACATCTGTACAGTAATATCTGTATTACAGGGTATTGTTAAAATGTATTGAATATGCAAATGAGGCGATACGCATTAATTAGCATTTTGCATGGAAAATGTTTTAATCAAATATTGTTTTTTTGGGGTTTTTTCTGTTGTTTTTGTTTATCAACTTGTTATTTCATAAAATTCTTAAACAGTAAAAAAGAAATCCTCCTGTTTTCACATGTAGGTTCAACAAATGCTCGCATTATGTCAAATGTCACTTAAGATCAAAACTAGTTAAGATATTAAGAAAAAACTCACCTCGATCAGTGTAAATGTTGAAAGATGTATTGATCAGCATGTGAAATTATGGGAATGTTCCTCCTTGGAAGGCTGAAAAATAAAGGCACATGACATTTTTAGTAAACAGACAATAAACATGACGTCAGTAACCACCAGATTTACCTTTCACCAGCATTCATCACATTATCTGAGGAAATGTCTGCACATGAAGCACATGACGTCATGTGCTCGGATATTCCAACAATATATACAATATATACTCGATATAGAATGATTTCAGTTACATTCATGCAAGATACTAACAATATGTATAACAATATACATACATACACACACATATATATATATATATACACGTGTGTGTGTGTGTGTGTGTGTGTATACACATATATGAAGTACATGACGTTATGTTCTCAGATATTCCAACAATATGTACTTGATATGGAATGATTTCAGTTAAATTTATCCAAGATTTTATATATATATATATATATATATATATATATATATATATATATATATATATAGAGAGAGAGAGAGAGAGAGAGAGAGAGAGAGAGAGAAGAGCGAAGAGCCAGGGTAAAATTTGTAATGACTGAATGGTGACAACAGTTACCATTTAATGCGTAACGCATGATTAATGAGTAGTTCATGGCTGTAAAGAAAGATTTAAACTGATTGATATATTTTACACTGGCTTTATTTCTGAACCCTTTTTTTTTTTTCTTCGAAGGGTGTTTTTTTTATTATTATTATTATTTTTATTAATATTATTATTATTATTATTATTATTTTTTTTTTTACAAGCCAAGTAATCACTTCACAAATTAGACTAGAGAGAAATCTAAGCAAGCTGGTGAAAACTCTTCCCTTCCTCTATGTTATGCCTTCAGGTAAATAATTTACGTAAATGCGTGTGATAAGGAGCAAGGATCTGTTACAGAATCTGCATTCTGCGTTAGAGAAATCCAGCTAGTTTTTTTAAAAAATATATTCATCAGCTTTGCTACAATTGGACGCAAGGTTCCAGTTATTGCCTGATTTTAGCTTGTAGACTCCCAGAAGCTGTCACTTAATATTATATGATTTGCTCTTTAAAGTAGGAATGCACCATATGACACAACGAGGAAAGCTTTTGTAACCTTAAGAATGCCATGTCATAAAATTAAATTACATCAGAAATTACAGAGGGCATTAGGCAGACATAGAAAACTGCATGATTTAGGCATTAAAGCTAAAAAATGGTGGCTTTTGAGCATTGATATTTGTACAGAACATTGGCTGAAGATGTTCTGTTGGTCTGCTGAAATGGTTTTGCTTTTCTGCATTTTAATTGAATCTGGAAATTAGAGTACTGACGTGTATCCACAGATGGTAGAAAGAGGGAGGGAGGAAGGGAAGGAGGTACTGGTTGTAATGTATAAGATTCCTGTGACTTACACATAAGTAGCCCATTCATGCAGACATCTGAGTCAGTCAAACAAAATAAGCAGGAAAATGCTTGAGCGTGGATGAGTGAAGGAGGAGAAATTTTTGCAGTTAACACAGGGTTATTGACTCAAGCAGTGAACTTTCCACACTGCCTAACACTATCTGTCTTCTTTATATAGCTCCTTAATCTGCAGTAGGAGATAAAAGTGTGGTGTATCTTTGAAGAATGTAAAATGGTCTTTCTCTTACTCCTTCTCTCATCTTTTCTCTCCCTCCCTCAGGCCTTCTGGTTGGGACTCTGGATGTCGTGTTAGACTCCAGTGCTCGTGTCGCTCCGTATCGAATCCTTCATCAGACAGGAGACTCGCAGCTCTTCTGGAGCATTGCCTGTGGTCAGTAATCAGTTTCCTCCCATCAGGAACAGTCACACTCATTTGCAGTTTGAACAGCTTGACAAGATGCTCTGACTGTTTCAGGTCAAAGAAGATTCTGTAACATGAATCATTTGATAATGCAGCTTGATAATAGCTAGCAGTGTGGAGGGAGGGGGGGTTGGCATTGGTTAGGATTATTTTTTCCCTGCATGTGTGTTCAGAATGACGTAGTCAAACAGCAGAAGACATTAAAGCCCTGCTCATGGCAAACATGATCTCCTTTTTCATTTAATATGTTCAAACAAAATAAACACATTCATTTCTATCAGTGAATTCACATCAAGAGTGGCTCTGCCACATTATAAGGATGCATCGTTCTGTATTTTTAGAGCTCTGTCAATTTGGATGAGATGAAGACCTCTTTAAGAGGTTTATTCAACCTCTCAGCCATGGCTGAGTAGACAATAATTCTTGCATCTGACTAATTTGCCTGTTGTGTTTTTAGGGACTGTGCTACTCTTAGACTGTGATTTCGCCATTATGAGTCATTATGAGTTACTGTAAAACCTGCTGTTTGAGCTCTTGTATGAGCTGCTGTTTTTATTTATTTATTTATTTATTTATTATGTTTAAGAGAAGGATGATAAACTCAGTGTAATTACTGCTGCTTATAGGCTTATTTTTAGTACTTCTGGGCTTTTGCAAAGTGTTTCATTAAAGGCAGAAGCTATTGCATTTTTATGGAAGATGATGGCAATAACAAGAATTGTGTTTTAAGTGATTGTTACTGATGAATCCTGCACAGTATAGCCAGTGTCATGGACTCACAGGGTAAAAAGCTAAGTTAAAGCTATCATGTGACAAAAATGGACCGATTGCCATTATCAGTTTGCGTTGCTGATAATTATTGTATGTGTATATGTCATCAGGCTCATCTCGCAAGGAGATAACAGAACACTGGGAATGGCTGGAGGCTAATTTACTGCAGACTCTCTCCATTTTTGACAACGATGAAGACATCACTACTTTTGTCAAGGGCAAGATACAGGTGAGCTCTCGCGAATGTTGTTCACATTGCACCAGTCCAGCCTCAGGCTTATAGACCTGGGGAGACTCCGGTAAGCAACCCTCAGTCAGTCTATGTGTGTGTGTGTCTGCAGGGCATCATTGCTGAGGAGAATAAGAGCCGGCAGGCACAAGAAGACGAGGATTGCGGGAAGTTTCGGGAGGCGGAGCTGAAGATGCGGAAGCTGTTTGGGATGCCGGAGGAGGAGAAACTGGTTAACTATTACTCGTGCAGCTACTGGAAGGGTAGAGTGCCACGTCAGGGCTGGCTCTACCTCTCAGTCAATCACCTGTGCTTCTACTCCTTCCTGCTTGGAAAAGAGGGTGAGATAGTAAGAGAGAGGAGAGATGAAAGGGGAAAGGAATTACAGAAGAAGGGAAAGCATTTAATGTAATTAGGACAGAATGAATGAGCAGTGTTCTTGACTTAATGTCATTTATTTCAAAGATATGCGTCACTTTGGGCCATGGGGAAATGCTTCCTGCATAGTGTAAAAATGCATTATTTCTTTCCTTCTGCCTCTTTAGTGACGTTGATAGTGCAGTGGACGGATGTGACTCAGTTAGATAAGAACGCCACGCTGTTATTCCCAGAGAGTGTGCGTGTGAGCACTCGGGACACGGAGCACTACTTCTCCATGTTCCTCAACATCAACGACACATTTAAGCTGATGGAGCAGCTGGCTAACATCGCCATGAGGCAGCTGCTGGACAACGAGGGCTTCTCTGCAGACCACTCGCTCCCCAAGCCCTGCAAGACCCTCAAAAATGTTTCTGCACTCAAAAGGTGAGTTTTTTCTAAAAATGTCTGGTATGCTGATTGAAGGAGATTTTCTTCAGTGTTACTTACAGTGTTACTCTCACCTCCCTGAACACTGTTCTGTCTTGTTGATCCCTACTGTTATGCTGAGTGTTCACTCTCACCCCCATAGTAAGTGTGAATGGTTAAATTGGCTTGTGGAGTGAATAATTGTGTTTGTCGTTTTGTTTTTAGGGACTTGGACGCACGGGCGAAAAACGAGAGATACCGAGCTCTGTTCCGGCTGACGAAGGACGAGCGGCTAGACGGTCACACAGACTGCACTCTGTGGACGCCTTTCGCTAAGATGCATGTGGTTGGACAGATGTTCGTCTCCAACAACTACATCTGTTTTGCCAGCAGAGAGGAAGACCTGTGTCAACTTATCATCCCACTTAGAGAGGTAAGTGCGCTCACAATCACTGTAAGATCAAATTGTAATTTATGCAATATCACTTTTACAGAAGACGACGAAGAACAGTCCTAACAGTTACTACAGCACTACATGTTTGGACCTCTGATAACTGAATTAATAATGTATAAGTGAAAAGCAATGATTGAAAAAAAACACTCTGACCTGTTTGAGAATTTCATTTTTACTTTATTTTTATTAAGTGAGATGTCTGTTTCTTCTACACCAAGCATTGGCCTTTTCAGTCAATGACAATATTCAGACTATTAAAGCAAAATATTTTTAATACGTGTAAATAAGTAAGTAATGGAAAGTTATGTTGGAACATTTCAATTTGTATTTTCATACATATTTATAGATCTTGGCTGAGACATTCCTAAGCTGTTTTTATTCGCTTGAGCATTAAGAGAAGACCCATAAAACATTTGAATTTTTATGTAGAATATTCATAAACAATATATTCTATAAGAAAATTCATTCTTCATAGTTAAACATACATTGTCAGTTTTTCATGTATACTTTAATACTTATATTTACATACTTTCATACCTAGAGAATTTACACTTTCTTTCACTCACACACTATGTGAAGATCTGTGAATTACTATGAATACAGCTTGCATAAGTGAAAAGCACCAATAGCAATACAACATATTACAGTATCTCTGTCCTTCTGTTTGTTTCCTCACCCCTACCCCTCACTTCTCTCTTCTCTCTCCCTCTCTCTCTCTCCCTCTCTCTCTTTCTCTCTCTAGGTATCTATAGTAGAGAAGGCTGACAGCAGCAGTGTTTTGCCTAGCCCTCTCTCCATCAGCACTAAAAACAAGATGACCTTCCTCTTTGCCAACCTCAAAGATCGTGACTTCCTTGTTCAGCGCATCTCAGACTTCCTGCAGCGAACGCCTGACAGACTCTGTAGCATGACTGGACAATCTGTGAGTCAGTCAAGCAAAAAAAAAGAGAACTGTTAGTTAAAGGCTTATTAAACACTGTCTCAAAATAAAGTCTGTACTCTGGAAGTTGTTGGCAGGTTCTGGTTGAAAATGTCATCTTTGTCTATACAAAACTTTTGATTTAAAATGAACAGCAGTATGCTTATTTCAGTTTTCACTCTTCTGACAGGAGAGTCCAAGTCCCAGCACCCCTTCTTCCCTCCCTCCAACACCACCAGTGCTGGGGTCAAGTGAGGTCACTCAGGATCGCTACTACAGCTCCAGCCTCCCTACGGCCAAGCAGGGTCTGCTCCACATCTACCAGAAGGGCCGTCCTGAAGACCTGGGACCCAAAGCGGTTAGCTCTCAATGATAATATTAACAGTTTTTCACTAGTAATAGTTTTAGTTTTTAACAAAAGTCCATCAAAATTAAGTTATTATTTCTTTATATTTAATTTCAGTCACTAGAAATAATTGCAGTTGTTAAGCTGAAACTGTAACAAAACAAACTTACTAAAGAGATTAAAACATTTGTTAACACAACACTGCTACACTCAGTAAAACATTTATTTTCTTCTTTCGAACAGCCAACTTGCATTTACAACATAGGAACAAATGTTTAAAATGCAACGTGTGTGATGTTGGCACTCTATATGTTCAGAATACAAATAAAAATGTGTCGGTCCAGTTGTGCAGTACAAATCAGCAGGTTTGGAGAAATAAATCCTCACATTTAATGACCAGTGTTGCCTTTTAGTACCCCATTAAAGTCCCGATCTCACCAACACAATCTGCTGTGTTTGAAGAGAACCAGTAGTTCTGTATTATTCCTTTAGCTTCACAAACCCAGCATATATGAGCAGAAATGCTTAAATTTTTTTTTGATCATACTGGATTGGAGGGTTTTCACTGTACAGATTAGGATCCTTACAAATGCTGTGTTCGCTGATAAGGTGAACACTGTAAGTGATGTGCGGCAAAGCATAAATTAGGCCATTAAGCACTAAGATAGATAGGTCTTAATGAGAATTAACATTAAAAATGCATGAGTTCTTGTAAGCTAAGGGGCTTCTCCACTTTAGACTCCACTAAAGACTCACTGTTATTTAGCTGAACAGACAGCAGGTGAGATTCTCAGAAAGATACCATATAGCTTAATGGTCATTCATACACTACTACAGCTAATTCAAGAATAATATAACACATACGCGCAACCAATTTTTATTTAAATAATATATGCTTACTAATGTCTTTTCATCGCATAAGTTATTAATTTTGATTTTCCTAAAATGAGTATGTGTATGTGTAAACTTATGTGTATGTGTAGACTTAATGAAAGGAAATCCTGATAATTTATTCAAACCCTCTTTTCATTCATTCATTTAGACAAAAGAGAAGATGAAGGAAGAATCCTGGAATATCCATTTCTTTGAGTTTGGACGAGGTGTGTGCATGTATCGCACGTCTAAGACACGCGACCTGGTCCTGAAAGGGATTCCTGAGAGTCTGAGAGGAGAGCTGTGGCTACTGTTTTCAGGTAACTATTTCTCCCTAACAGCAGGGGGCACCTCGTTCGTCTTATATTTTGAAAAGAATAATGACGAGATTTCTTTTGAAACTTGTTTTGACAGCAGACGCTGGCATAAACTATATGAAATAACACTAGTACTGATTTGATTAAACATTAGGCAGATAGTACTCATGTCTAGTCACAAATTACATGAAAAATGAGTAGCTCTGGTTTTGGTGGCATTACTAATTAATATTTACATGTTGATCACAGATGGGTCACTGTTATATCTGAATTTGAGCACTTGGGTTAAACCCGATCACGCTTTTGATTCATACATAAATCCAAGCTGTGTTTAAAACCCACGTAAACACGGCCTCTATGAACCTCTGCTATTTATTCATGCTGCTAGCAGGGCGATTAACTGGGCGTCATGGTAACCACCACATTCAATTATGCCCTGTTCTGTGACTCACCCTGATCACATGACCTGCTATCATAAAATCAGAAATGCACGCACTGCATTTTATATGCAGCATACATGTTTTGGAAGCTTACTTGAGTAATCATACCAGGGTTCTGGCTTTTCAGTGTCTTTGGGATGAGGTAAAGTGAACGTGAAGTGATGTGTGGCCAAGTATGGTGACCCATACACAGAATTTGTGCTCTGCATTTAACCCATCCAAGTGCACACACACAGTAGTGAACACACACCCGGTGCAGTGGGCAGCCTTTTTTGCTGCGGCGCCCGGGGAGCAGTTGGGGGTTCGGTGCCTTGCTCAAGGGTCTCAACTGGTAGAAGAGCCAGTTTGCTGTAAGACTGTTCAGCTGTCAAGTTTGCAGCTACTGTGTGACTCGGTTACTGTTTACGGTTACGGTTTTGTTACTGTTATAGTATATTTATAGTATGAGCCTATTTAAGCTCCCTACAACACTTGGTCAGGCTCAATCCCAAACTGTTTCCTGTTCACTTTATATGCTCCCTACATGGGGTATGCCATAATAGTACTGTAAAAAAAAAAAAAAAAGGGTATCTTGAAGAGTCTCTTAGAAATGAACTGCTTACATGTTATAACACGTTTAGTTCAGCTCTATTGTTTGCTTTTATGTTTAATTAGAAATCTGATACTAGATTAATGTGTTTATTTAATTCATTCATAATAGTGCAACTTTTTTCTGCAAGATGTCATTTCCATTGATGTAGTGAATCCAAACAAAAGCTAGGTCCTCTATTAGAAAAGTTGTCATGCAGTTTAGCCTATTCCCTTTTGTGGTTAACCCTTTTCCCCTTCATGAAGTTGCTGTGGTGTGACATAATGGCACGTGAGTCCATGTGAGTCCATCTAATAGCACTATAATTACTTTGTCCAAAAGAGAGAAATAATCGCCATAAAAGTAAGCATTAAAAATGAATCAGAAAATTCTATTTGCTTCTTATTTCATTTTTTTTATCAGGGCAATATTATAGTTTTTGTTTAGGTTTAGTCTTTAATATCATTTTAGTTTATTTTAGTTATTTAAGTTTACTTTTTGACATAAACTTCCTGGACAAAAAAATAAGTCCTATCCATCAAAGCAGCGACAGATTCTACAGTGCCTGTAGGTTGTTCATCTGGATGTATGTAATTAGCTGTTGGGCAAATTCTGTGTTTCATGTCCAGGTAGACCACAATACTGACACTTCCATGTTCCTAGATGGCAGATGTAGGATGCGTAGGGCCAAAATCTGTGTGACTTGTTCAACAAGCCTGGTGAAACAGTTTAACACTCTGACTGGCCTGTAAAATCAGTGGGCCATCAATCCCATGGAAAGTGTGTGGAATTATTTGGATTAGCAGGTGAAACACAAAACAGGTCATAAACATGAGCTGAACTGCACATATACAGAGGAAAAGTGGGCTAAAGTTGAAAGGAATTATTTTAGTACACTGGTGGCATCTTTACCTTACTGAATTTGTGCTGTTCTTCATGTGATGGAAGATGTACCTGAGCATTACAGAAGAAATTATGCATGTGAATTTTTTGTCCAGGGAGCTTATGTCTTGTATTTGTGCATTGCATAAACATTTACCCTGGCTTATTGCTTTAGGTCAGATCAGCACATAGACATCTTTCCTCCTCCATATCACTGTTCTTTTGCAAGACTGGAATGTAAAAATGTGACTATTTTTAGAATGGTTTTCATTCCATAATTTAAATTACAGTCAGGTTAATAAGTATATGGACAGTGACACAATTTTCGTAATTTTGCCTGTGTACACCACCACAATGGATTTGAAATGAAGCGATCAAGATGTGATTGAAGTGAGGACTTTCAGCTTTAATTTAAGGCTTTTAACCCTAGGTGACTGACTCTGCCATTTAAGAACATTCCATTTCCAAGCTCTTAAGTTGCTTTCGCGGTACGTTTTGGGTCATTATCCACCTGTACTGTGAAGCACCGTCCTATCAGTTTTGCAGCATTTGACTGAAGTATACTGAAAGTGTAACTCTAAACACTTGAGAATTCATCCTGCTACTTCTATCAGCAGTCACATCATCAATAATCACCAGTGACCCAATTCCATTGGAAGCCATACATGCCCATGTCATAACACTGCCTCCACCATGTTCGACAGATATATCATGAGCCCTTCCTTTCCTTCTCCATACTCTTCTCTTCCCATCATTCTGGTTCAAGTTAATCTTGCATCAGAACTGGTCAAGCTTTTTTTTTTTTTTTCTTTTTTTTTTCTAATCTGGACTTTCTGTCCTTGAGTGTTACCAGAGGTTTGCATCTTAAACTGTCTATATTTACATTCATGAAGGCGCCTCTTGATTGTAGACTTTGACAATGATATGCCTACTTCCTCCAGAGTGTTCTTGGGGTTTTTCTTCAACAAGGAAAGAATTCTGCATTCATCCATTTTAGTTGTCTTCCATGGTCTTCCAGGCCTTTTGGTGTTGCTGAGCTTGCCAGCGCATTCCTTCTTTTTAAAGATGTACCAAATTGTTGATTTGGCCACTCCTAAAGTTTCTGCTGTCTCTCTGATAGGTCTGTTTTGTTTTTTCAGCCTAATGATGCCTCCTTCACTTCACTATTTATGATTATGTTAGTTTGCTCGATTACTTTTGAGCCTGTGAAAATGGAGAGACTCTGTAAAAAACATGGCTGTAATTCCTAAACATTTAATGCATTATTTTTGTTAAACCCCTTGAATTAAACCTGAAAATTCACAATTCAATCACATTCTGATTGCTTAATTTCAAATCTATTGTGGCAAAATTATGAAAATTATGTCACTGTCCAAATACTTATGGAACTGACTGTAGTTTCTATTTACTGCTCCTTTGACAGCCTCTGAAGGTACTCTTGTAGGTTTATGTCTAACACATTTACTGACTCAATAACTGCATCAACAATGTAGTATAACTGATAGTTCATGCAGCCACTTCCTCTCTCCCTGCAGGTGCTCAGAATGAGATGGTGTCTCACCCAGGCTACTATGCGGAGCTGGTGGAGCAGGCCATGGGCAGGTGTACTTTAGCTACAGAGGAGATTGAGAGAGACCTGCATCGCTCCATGCCTGAGCACCATGCCTTCCAGAATGAGATGGGCATTGCTGCTCTCCGACGGGTACTCACTGCATATGCATACCGCAACCCGGGCATCGGCTACTGCCAGGTATGCAGACGCACACACACAAAACATAAAACAGTACACACTCAGTGCCCATTAAACCAGTGTTTGCACAATGTGTTTGAAATACCTGACCTTGAATTTAGCTTTCTGAAATCAAGTTTTAAATGAATAAATGTACTCAATGTTTGATATTAGAAGGCAGCTCTGATCGTATCATTTGGCACAAGATACGTTTGAAAAGATGACAACATGATGACAGAAAATTAAAAAGGTGTGCTTTAAATGGCCTTGAAAGTTTTGGAATTTTATTTACATTATTAACATGTGTATTAACAAAGAACATGATACTAGGTCACATGGAAAAACTAAGATGGCCAGAAGCAAGAACACAAAGTAGAAAAATATATATACACAGCATGAATATATATATACACAACTGAATACATGAAAACCAATAATCTAGATGTGTAAGAAAAAACAAATGCAAAACAGTAACAAAAGCATGTGATGCTTGTCACCATGGTAACCACACCATGAAGGGGGAATCCACGACACATTTTAATTTTAATCATGGGAATACCAAATTATTTTGTGTGTGTGTGTGTGTGTTTCTGCTTTCCGTAGGCCATGAATATAGTAACGTCAGTGTTGCTGCTGTACTGTACTGAAGAGGAGGCGTTCTGGTTACTGGTGGCTTTGTGTGAACGGATGCTGCCTGATTATTACAACACCAGAGTTGTAGGTCAGTCACAGACGCACACCCACAAAAGGCACATTTTGTGTTATTGTTTGGGAGAATACTACCTGAGACACTACTATCTACACTACACTATTATCTAGCTCAGCAGCATGCACACACCCAAGGTTCTCCTGGCGTCAGTGATCTACTGCATTTAAGATATATAATAACTTTCACTCCGTAATTACCAAATATTTTTGTGTAGGTGTCCACATATCTGTGGGTTTATACACTATATAAAAGTTTGTGCTCACCTGACCATCACACCCATATGTGCTTGCTGAGCATCCTATTCCAGATTTAGTGAGGTCAGGCACTGATGTCGGGCGAGACAGCCTGGGGAGCAGTCGGCCTTCCAGTTCTTTCCAAAAGGTGTTCAGTGGGGTTGAGGTCAGGGCTCTATGCAGACCTCTCAAGTGCTTGCACTCCAAACTTGGCAAACGGTTTTCATGGAGCTCGCATTGTGCACAGGGTCATTGTCATGCTGAAATAGATTTGGGCCTCTTGGTTCCAGTGATTGGAAATTGTAACAGTACAGCATTACAAAGACATTCTAGACAATTGTGTGCTTCCAACTTTGTGACAACACTTTGGGAAAGAACCACATATGGGTGTGATGGTCAGGTGTCCACAAACGTTTGGCCATATAGTGTATATGAATGTGTCTTGTCAGGAGCACTGGTGGATCAGGGTGTGTTTGAGGAGCTGACACGGGAGTGTTTGCCGCTGCTGTATGAGCACATGCAGGAGCTGGGCGTGATCTCCACCATCTCCCTGTCCTGGTTTCTCACACTCTTCCTGTCCGTCATGCCGTTCGACAGTGCTGTGTTGCTGGTGGACTGCTTTTTCTATGAGGGAATCAAAGTTATCTTTCAGGTGAGAGCATACAGGTCAGACCATGATATGGTAGAAACAATAAACAGTACTGTAGGCTTTCAAACGCACAACTGTGCATTTATCGTGTAATATCTGTTATCAAAGTAGGATGTCCCTGTAGCTGTTTTTAAAGAAGTGTTTGTCACATGTTCTAATTTTTGGTCTGCTAACAGAAATGTATCAACCACATACTTTCATAATTTCTTGGCCAGCGGACCATTGTGTTGCTTCATGTAGGAAAATAGATTTTAATAATTTAATGTCACTTCATGTTCACATTCACATTTCTAAATTTGACCAATTTTATAATGAAATATAAACATGAACAAATATTACATGTCACATCACAGTTTCCAACCAGTGCTTAATGGAGTCTGTTTTTCTTTCTGTGGCTGAATCTTAAATGCCATTTTAACGGGCATATAGAGCACTATGTGCGTTCTACAATGCTATTTTATCGTATCCTATGTAGTGAGTTTATATAGTGAATAGTAAGCGTTTTGGTATTCTGCTTAACTGTGTGTTAGGAGGCCTTAAATAAAATAAATTAAATAGAATAAATTATTATTACTCTGTGAAGATGGAGAAGATGCTGAATTTTTAAAAATGTAAAATCAAGCTATATATCAGCAACGAGAAATGAGAATGGAGGGCAAAGAAAGGAAACAAAATAATGCTTCTTAGCAATTTTCTTCACTTAAAGCAAGTTTGACAGTTTTTATGTTTCATGATTTATGTGATAGGAGTGCATACTGTATCTCTGTATAGGCTCATTAATATTAATAAATTCAAAATACCACTGAAGTATACAAGTATTAAAATACAATTTTTAAATGAGTTTGACAGCCAGAGACTGATGCTCTGTGTTTCTCTGCACTTTAGGTATCATTGGCCGTGCTACACGCTAACATGGAGAAGTTGTTAAACTGCACAGATGAGGGAGAGGCCATGACCATACTTGGAAGGTCTGTCTGGGGTCAGAAGGCAGAATTCAGTTGTAATTACTGTAGCACTGTATGAATAAAGATGCTGAATGCATGTAAGCCAGTCAGTGTAACTCATGCAAGGACAGAAAACAGTAAATCCCCTTCTCCCTCAGGTATCTGGATAACGTTGTGAACAAACAGACCGTGTCTCCGCCCATCCCCCACCTGCATGCCCTGTTAACCAGCGGAGATGAGCCGCCACCTGAGATTGACATATTTGATCTCATTAAGACGTCCTACGAGGTGAGAAAAAGAAACTCATCCACAGAAAGTCAGACTTATACATGTTTATCCCTTTCTGCAAATGTCTCATGAATAATGTTCCTTTTCTGTTCGCTTTCTTTTTTCCTTTTTGGTTGTTTTTTTTTCTTTTCCTCTTCACGTAGAAGTTTGGAAGTCTCCGTGCTGATGTCATTGAGCAGATGAGGTTCAAACAGCGATTAAAGGTCATCCAGTCTTTAGAGGATACGGCTAAGAGGAGTGTGGTGAGTGTCTGTGCTCTTTTTGATTGATTTAAATCCAGTTCATGTGTGTGTCGTAAGACTTCTCTTGTGTGTGCGTGCAGGTGAGGGCCATCATGACGGACTCAGCCTTCAGTATTGAAGAGCTGGAGGAGCTGTATGTTCTGTTCAAGGTAAGAACACCCTGTCTGTTCAGGTCAGTGTGTGTATGTGTGTGTATGTGTGTGTATGTGTGTGTATGTGTGTGTATGTGTGTGTATGTGTGTGGGTGTGTGTAAAACTTTGTTATAAACTGGTATCCCTGCATGACTATGGGGGAAACATACTATGTGCTGTATGCTCTATGCTAGGGAAGAGAATAAATCTCAGGAAGTTATTCTATTTTAATGCTCATGTCATTTGAAAAAGACTGATGAATTGTAGACAATATTGCTATCCATTTGGTGTCACTAGATTCTTGGTGTTTAGGTTTGGTTCACCTTTTTCCTGTCCTGAAATGAGTTCTGCCCTTCTGAAATATGGCTTCTCAGCTATATAGAGCTCCACCCCTTTTCCCTAAGAGGCATCCTCCAAGATGGAAAACTGAATGCCCTGCTTGTCTATTATGTCTAACATGAGATTATACCATGGAGGAAATGTAGAATATACACTCACTGTCCACTTTATTAGGTACACCTGCACATTCATGCAGTTATCTAATCAGCCAATTATGTGGCAGCAGCACAGTGCAAAACACAATGCAGATACACATCAAGAGCTTCAGTCAGTGTTGACATCAATCATCAGAATGAAGAAAAATGTTGATCTCTGTGACGTTGATCATGGAATGGTTATTGGTACCAGATGGGCTGGTTTGAATATTTCAGAAACTGCTGATCTGGGATTTTCATACATAACACTTTCTAGAGATTACACAGAAAGGTGCAAAAAACAAAAATCATAGAGTGAGTGGCAGTTCTGTGGGTGGAAAAACCTTGATGATAAGAGAGGTCAGAGGAAAATGGCCAGATAGGTTTGAGCTGCCAGGAAGGATATAGAAAGTCAAATAATCACTCTTTATAACCGGGGTGATCAGAAAAACATCTCAAGCACGGTTGCGCAAAACATCAAACCTTGAGGTGGAAGACTACATCAGGTTCCACTCTTGCCAGCCAAGAACAGGAATCTGAGGCTACCATGGGCACAGGCTCACCCAAACTGGACAGTTGAAGATCACCTGGTCTTTTTCCAGTCTTCAACTGTCCAGTTTTGGGTGAGTCTGTGCTCTCGATAGCCTCAGATTCTTGTTTGTGGGCTGACAGGAGTGGAACCTGATGTGGTCTTCTGCTGTTGTAGCTCATCCACCTCAAGGTTCGATATTTTGTGTTTTGAGATACTTTTAGGCTCACCACAGCTGTAAAGAGTGCTTATTTGAGTTGCTATAGAATTCCTGTTAGCTCAAACCAGTTTGATCATTCTCCTCTGATCTCTCTCATCAGCAAGGTGTTTCAGCCTGCTAACCCTCTGCACACAGGATATTTTTTGTTTTTTGCACAATTCTGTATTAACTCTAGAGACTATTGTGTGTAAAAATACCAGGAGATCAGCAGTTTCTGAAATACTCAAACCAGTCCATCTGGCACCAACAACCATGCCACCGTTAAATTCACAGTGATCACACTTTTTCCCCATCCTGATGTTTGATGTGAACATGAACAGAAGCTCTTGACTTGTATCTGCATGATTTTAAGCATTGTGCTGCTGCTACACGATTAGCTGATAACTACATAAATGAGCAGGTGTACATGTGTTTCTATTAAAGTGAACGGTGAGTGTATATTACATTTGAGTGGTGGTGCTTAAGTAATTGTAGCTAACCAGAGCATTTTTTTTGTACAGTGCACTTGTACAGTGAGGTGACATTAAAATATAATCTATATATTGACTTCTTTTTCTTCTTCTTGCCAAAGTTCTTGCTTGCCATAGTTTCAAATGAAGTACACCAGCCATAGCAAAGTTTACCTTGCAGCTGCAGTTTGTAGACACTAGGGGGCTCAGCAGAGAGCTACTCAGTTAACAAAGCATTGTCTGATGTCACCCTTTCCCTGACAAATCCAAACATGTCTCTCTGGCCAGTTTCTCACTCTGTTATTTTCACCAGGCCAAGCACATCATGAGCTGCTATTGGGGGGCGAGTAGCTCTGCTGCCGAGCGCCATGACCCGAGTTTGCCCTATCTGGAGCAGTACCGCATTGATTGTGGGCAGTTCATTCAGCTCTTCTCAGCCTTGGCACCTTGGAGCTGTGGCATGCACACTTCCACACTCGCTGCCCGCTTATTTCGCCTGCTTGACCACAACAAAGACTCCCTCATCAACTTTAAAGAGTTTGTCACAGGCCTGAGTGAGTGCAGGGCTCATTCCTCATCTCAATATTTAATGATATTAACATTATCATTAGACTATGTGACTGTTTTCCTTTGTCATACATGTTAGAATAAGCGACATATAGGATATGCTGTCATTTTTTTTATGTCTGCTTATTAATAACACAAATGCAAATATTAAAATCAACCATTACAGGAAATTAAATCAACATTCAGTAATCATCATACTTGTGAACAAAACAGATGTGATGGCAGAAATCACCTAATTATAGCCTAAGTGAAACCTGTCCATATTTTCCAAATCATAAGAAACATTTTTTGCTCCCCAGCAGGTGCTATGGTGCTATTATTTGCCTCTTAGCAGCTGCGTAATTATACTCCAGTGAGATTTGTAGAATGGAAAATACAGTAATAATGTGATCTGTGTATAATTACACATTGCTTTGAGAATTGAAGCACAAAATCAAAACAAAACTTTAAAGAGAATAAATGAATGGTTAACAGTTGGCTCCTTACAATAGCACAATAGCATAATTCTGTTTAAGTTCTGAGTTCTGTTTAACTTGGTTCAAAACCATGAAGACCACACAGGAAGACTCAGTTTGACCACATGAACAAGCAACATTTACTATTGTCTCTGAAGAAACTCTGTGTTCATTTTCTCTGTTTCAGGTGGGATGTATCATGGCGATATGACTGAGAAATTGAAGCTTCTGTATAAATTACACCTGCCTCCAGGTACCGACACTCGCACTCGCGCAACAAACATTAAAACTGACTAGCTGACAGCTGGAGGCATTATTAAAGCAGTTTGTTTATTCACACTCTTAAGTGCTTTTTGACCACCCTGAGAAAATTCTTACTCAAACACAGATGATTTTAAGAAGGCCTGCTGAAGCCGGAAAGTGTGTGTGAGCCAGTGTGTTCACACTTTCTCAGCCTTCCTTAGCTATACAGGAAATGGTAGTGCACCCTGAGAAAGCGTGTTCACTGCTGTCAGCACACATTCTTCTGCTTTTAGCATGTTTGTGTGATAGTGATGTCTGTGAAGGTACAGCCAGCTGCTTTCCTGAGAGCAGGGCTCGCACTCATACAACATACTTTAACCCAGACGTTTCTGAAACTAAATACGAAGCAGACAAACCCACAAACATTGTACATTGTGTGTGTGCACGTGTGTGTGCGTGTGTGCATGAGCATGTGTGTGCATGAGCAAGTGTGTGCATGTGCATGTGTGTTTGTGCGTGCGCGTGTGCGCGACGGTTTAAAACTGCTACTGACTGTTGCTGTTCCTGCAGCTTTGTGCCCAGAAGAGGCAGAGTCTGCACTTGAGGCCACTCACTTCTTTACTGATGACGACACACCGCAGGGTAAATACTCACTTACATATACACATACGTGATATAACACACATATACACTATATGTCCAAAAGCTTGTGGACACCTGACCATCACACTCATATGTTTCTTCCCCAAACTGTTGCCACAACGTTGGACGCACACAATTGTCTAGAATGTCTTTGTATGCTGTAGATTTACGATTTCCCTTCACTGGAACTAAGGGGCCCAAACATGTTCCAGCATGACAGTGCCCCTGTGCACAAAGCAAGCACCATGATTAAATGGTGTGCCAAGGTTGGTGTGGAAGATCTTGTGTGTCCTGCACAGAGCCCTGACCTCAACCCCACTGAACACTTTTGGGATGAATTGGAATGCTGACTGCACCCCAGACCTCCTCACCTGACATCAGTGCCTGACCTCACTAATGCTCTTGTGCCTGAATGAGCACAAATCCCCACAGCCAAAAGTTCCAAAATCTAGTGGAAAGCCTTTCCAAAAGTGTAGAGGTTATTATAGCAGCAAAGGAGGACTAAATCTGGAATGGGATGTTCAAAAAGCATATATGGGTGGGATTGTCAGGTGTCCACAAACTTTTGGCCATATAGTGTATGTACAATTACACTTGTGGTGTGAAACTATGACCAGCTCCTCAAATGCAGCCTTGTGATAAACACATAGTTATCATTTTGAAAAAGGGATTTAAAGCCCCTGACAATTTATTTTCATGATAAGAAACTCACTACTATCTGTAGCTCCTGTGGTGAACTTTCCCACTCGAATGGCCTCTCTGAGTCTGACCATCATCACATTTTTTTACAAAACAAATATTGGCACAGAGGCTACACTATGATGAGTCAGTTGCAATTTTAATTCATAAGATTAGAAGTCTAGATGTAAATTGACTATGCATCAGTGTGGAAGTAGACAGTTAAATGTGAGCATGGTAAAGCTAAATTTTACCCTGAAGTCACACTGTTGCAGTGCAATGTATAGCTTCAGCTATTATTAAAAAGTATCCATTTCTCTAATGTAGCCTTATAAACACCTAAGTGACAGTTACTTACCGTCATTAAAAATGACTATGTTGGCTTAAAATCTTTATATGCATTCAATATATACTGTTTAGATTGTATTGCACTAATCTTGCATGTGCCTCTGTATGAAATAGTCCAGTCCTACTAATCAGCACTGTGATGAGTGTTAATCTTTGGACTTTGCCATTTTTTTTTTTCCACATACTTTGTCTGCTCCTTCCTTTTTTTTTTTGGCTTGCATCTTTCTCTTGCTTTCTCTTCATGTCTGTCTTACTCACTCTCCTTCATCATCTGCTGTCTTTTTCTCCTTTCTTGTATAACCTCTCCAGATCCTCCCTCCTTGTCTCATCTAGACTTCCTGGTCCAGGAAGTCACCTCAGGTTTGTGTCCATGATCTCAGAATAAAAAATGCTGAGCATGAGCTTGATTATGTTTGTTTTTCAGATTAAGAGTTTCCAGACAAGCTCATGTAGTTATGTTATCTAAAATGCAATTTCCTGCTTTCCTGTCTTTCTTCTATCACACTAAAATATGAGTTTCTAATTAAATGAGCATACAGATTTATTACCATCTTTCCTTAACATCCAACATAATAAGACATACTTAGCTGAAGTTATTGTAACCATGCATTTGATTGCTCTTGTTATTACATTATTACTGTTTTCTGCTGCAGGTGAGGAGGCGAAGGAGGTAGCTGACACAGGAGGAGATTCTGAAGAGAAGAAAGGTAGTACCACTACTTTGCTGCCTTTTATACAGTAGATGTAAAGATTCTGCACACCCTTATTGATTGAATTATTAGGAACAATTAAAAATAAAATAAAAAGCACTTATAACACCCTTTTTGCATAAGTGTGCACACACCTCTCAAGACTTTGTGGAAGCACTTTTTGGACTTATAATAACAGGAAGTCTTTCTATCAACTTTGCACACCTGGATTTTACAGTTTTTTTCCTATTCTTCCTTGCAAAAAAAAATTAAGCTCCTTTAGGTCCATATGTCACAACTACAATTAATAATTAATAAGAGTGTGTCGACTTCTTGTATCCACTGTATGATCTTGTTTTTTTTTTTTTTTTTTTTTTTTTTTTTTTTTTTTTTAAAGACATGCTGTATATTTTTTTGGCAATTGTAGATTCTATTTTCACATTCACAGAATTTAATAAATCACAGCTTTACCCAGGGACACGCATAGCGAAAGCAGTATCACAGCTTTAACTATAAGAGCCCCTGGGTATTGAAAGTCATGACCTAAAATGAGCCAGTACTCACTCGTTTAAAATGTTATCCATAACTACCATTAGTCTGTAGTTATAACTGCTGTCACTGATGGGGGATTCTGCTGTGCTGCTTCTTGTGTTTCAGAGGAAAAAGTAAAGGACTATAAGTATTACTTGAGAATGTGGGCTAAGGAAAGGGAACCCAAGAAAGAGACCATCAAAGATCTGCCCAGAATGAACCAGGTAAACTTAATTACTCAGTATGTTTACATGTCCAGAGTCCACTGATAGCTCACAAAATCACCAAACCACTGAACAGGAAGGAAGTGAATAAAACACAAAAATAGCTGTGCTGTCTGTGATGGTGACTGCTTGTGGAGTTAGTTGCATAGAAAACCCAAAAGATATCTGAGACACACTAAACTCTTGAGCAAACTCCACTTCAGTTTTATGTAGTTACTAGCAGAATGGAGACATGTCATGCCTAATGTAGATTTGGACTTATTTGTATGCAGTGTTCAGTCCATTTGAATTGAACCTGGGTGCATTTATCCATTTGGTGTAATTAATTAGAGCATGATCATAGTAATCATATTTACATGCAGACTAAAACAGTGTGTCTGAGATTGGGAGACGTTAACTCATGAACCCTATTTGACCGCCGATTCAACCCAGTTGTATGAAGTGACGATTGAATGAAAGATTTTCCTAAGTGTCCAGCCATGTTGTTTCACAACCTCCCCTCAGCAAATGTTTTTCTGGTCCACATCTGTTGAGTACGAAACCAGAGGTATATTAACTGTAGCTGAGAACTACACTGTATACCCAAAAGTATGTGGACACCTGGCCATCACACCCATATATGCTTGCTGAAAATCACATTCCAAAACCGTGGGCACTAATATGGAGATGATGGTCAGGTATCCACATACTTTAGCCATATAGTGTAATAGCTGAGTGTATGGTCTAAGATGGTGTGTGGGGATGTTTTATTCCAGTGCACCTGTGATGCCTCATGTTTAATGCTCTGTTTTGTGTTCAGGAACAGTTTATTGAGTTGTGCAAGACGCTCTATAATATGTTCAGTGAGGACCCTCTGGAGCAGGAGCTGTATCATGCCATTGCTACGGTGGCCAGCTTATTACTGCGCATTGGAGAAGTGGGCAAGAAGTTCACCAACAACGGCAGCAAGAAATGTGATGCACAGGCTCAGCCAGTGGTAGAGACTCCAGGAAAAGAGGACAGTTTTGGAGAGGCTGGATGTTCCCTGGTGTCGAAGGCTCTGGCAGAGGCCCAACTGGAGACCCTGCCTCCTCCATCCAACGGGTCAGACGAAGATGTAAAGGACGACACTTCCATTTCATCCTACTCTGTGGTCAGTGCCGGTTCTCTGCAGTGCGAAGACATCGCAGACGATACAGTTCTGATCGGTTGTGGAGTGGGTGGAGCTGGAGGTGGGAGTGACAGTAGGCGTGGCAGCGCGCCGGATGGCGATTGGTCGATCTCGTTTGAGCAGGTGCTTGCATCGTTGCTGACCGAACCGGCTCTGGTTAACTACTTTGAGAAGAAGCATGACATCAGAAGCAAGATGGCTCTCTGTAAGGCTCAGAGGGCTGTAGAAAGACAGATCAGTTCGTCCAGCGACCATGAGCTAGCTCAGCTCTCCACCTGAGGTTTAAGCTAATGGCTGCCACTAATGAAGGTGCATTCACTCTTATTTAGAGATCTGACTCTAATTATCACTAGTGCATTAATGATCACACTCTCATTCTCACCACTTTCAGACGTACAGTAAAGCCTATAGGTCTGCACTTTTGCTCATGTGGCGTTTGGCCTTCCAGGTTGAAAAAGTGAGCACTGTTTGTCTGCTGTTTGCATGTAACCTGATGGTTCGCTACTCTTCAATCTGAGTCCAGCCTTCAGTCATTGCACTCAAGTTTTACGTAGACCAACATTGAGTTTATGTTGCATTTTTGTTTACCTCTGACTAGGCTATGTGGCATTGTACCAGTTACTCGAGTTGTAGCCTTTTCTGCACCTATATATTCTTCAATTTTGAGTCTTTTTGAAGGATCATTATCACCTAACATAGTGTGGAAATACTTTACCAGCACACTATCTTGTTCAGATCTGTAATATGAATACTAAGTTTTACTTTATTCTTTATTACATATAGTCTGAAATCTTCAAAGGTAGTTTTGCACTAAGTGTCATATTCAAGCTGTGGTTTTAAAATAAGAAGTGTCCTTTGTCAGAACAGGGTTTGCTGAAATCCAATTATGGTTTTTCTTTTCTTTCTTTTTTTTTTTTAATTTGTTTGTTTGTTTGTTTTTTTCCTTGTTTTTTTTGGGGGGGGAGGTGTTCTGAAGCGTTCTGTTACGATATTTGTGTTTATTTCTCAACTTTCTTATTCAAAGTCTCAAATCACTGCTTTACTGAATTGGCTTGTCAATGTGGAAAAGGAAAAAAGCTGAGGAATGAGGGACAACAAAGTTTAGCATCTCTGCCTTGCCCTGATCATTCTGTTGTGCTGATCGTAATCATTTATTAGTGGTTCAGCAGTTAGGGCCACCTTATCATTACAATAGCAGACTTCTTTTAGATATTGCAAGAACTCCTACATTAGGATCCATATCCCAGCTTTTATTTAAGCTAAAATGACTAAATCACTTTAGTTTCGGTATTCTTTAAACACTCGTATGTCACGCAAGTACAATCAAAAATGGCTAAATGTTATTATTAACTGTAGTATCTAAAACTAAATCTAAACTGATCTATAATCAGCTTTCAGCCCCTTGTTCTCCCATCCTTGACCAAGTTCGTACAGTCAGTAACTTTGTCATTTGCTTTACAGATGTGCAGCATTTCTGCTCAGCACTAACGAATAGTTATGTTTCATGGTTAGAAGCTGTATCTTGTATAAAATTTTTTATTGCTAAACATAAATGTAACAGTGTTTTTACTGTCAGATTACTCTACTTTTGTTCCCACCCCCCACAGTCCATAGCTTGCCCTATATAATTTTAAGTGTTAGCTTTGTACAAATTAAATTGCTTTAAATAGACCTCACTGCAATTCACATGTGTTTTATATGCCAAAATGTAGGGCTTAATTGCAATTATTAGTTCTCTGAAGCTATACTTTATGCTAGTATTTAAACTCCCTAAATGTCATATAATTGAGGCCAACAAATAGACATTCCTGAGGTGCATTACAAATCAGAATCAGACATGTTCAGAAATAGCAGTGTTGACATCCTCATTTCCAGCATTAAGCAGAAGTCTGTTCAGTTTACATCACCTTTGAAACACTAATTCCTCCAAATTCCAACCTCTCCTCGTTTCAATTTCTAACTATTCATATCAAGTGCAAAAAGATGTCTTGTTTCGAAACATTTTGTGTTCTGCCAGCCATCTGGGCCTGCTTCAGTTTGATCTAACCTCTTGTTTAGTTTTTAGGCCTGCTGCATATCCATTCCTCAGGTACTATTGAGCTTTAACCGGTAGGTTGCTGAGAAGAAATGATAAGAATACTCACGTTTCACCAGAGCAAATGATTCTGGCCATATTCTGTCAAAACAAGATGAAAAGATTCAGGAGGCAGTGAGAGGTCAGATGCCGTTTCATTATTCTGGATCTGAGCAAATAGGAGTCAAGAAAAAAAGCACCTGCTATAATTTGCAGGCAATATACTGCATATAATCAATCCACTAAAATCCTGTAATTCTACTAAGCATGTGTAAATGTACAGTCCAGTCAGATCCCTACTATGAAACATGTCTGTTCCGTTGCTGTGTGTGTGTGAACTATATTGTAAATGGCTTTCAACACATTGAGCGAATGCTTCATAATAATTTTCATGCTTCACTGTGAAAGTAACCAGTATCATTGGCTAAAAAAGCTTATTAATGCACATTTATATGATTGTTTACTTTCTTGTCCTGGATTTCACACACACATATTTTAATTTGCTTCAATATATTATATGATATATTGCTGTCACAGTAATACCTACAGTATTTAATCCATACTACTTGTTATTTGCTCATTTAAACTGTTTTTAAAATCTGTTGTCATTGATCAGTACTGTATTATACTGTGTAATAAATAAACAAGTTACGTGAAGGCTCGTGTGTTTGTCCACACAGTTCTACTAGGAGTTGTCATTAAAATGTTCTCCACGTTTGAATTACAAAAAATACTCAGACTTTATTGCTGAAAAATGTAGAAACAGTAGCCAGTAACAAGGATATAGTAAAAACAGGCACCTATTGAGCATAAAAAAGTTTCCCCCCAAAAGTAGCACAGTACAAACCATACTGTAAGCCATTGGTGTGAGTAGAACTGCCACACACCCTGACACTTAAAGCTGGACATAGACTGTCTTATCAATGTTATGTCACTTTTATAAAAAAAACATTCTACAGCATCATTAAAAAAAGAGAGACAAAAATCAATACTTTACATTGAAATGATGCAAGGTTCCTAAACAGTTCATTTGCAAACTTCTACCTCACATGTCCACTATATAAAGCAGTCACATTGTTAACAAGAAACCAATGAACAAACATTCTAAATGTTAACCATGACACATTAATATCATATGGAATAATATCAGTGCGGTATGTGATAGAATTAATGCTGTTGTAAAGGAAAAAGGTAATCTACATATGATGGCTTTGTAACAGGAACAGGACCTCCATTATGCTCTATAGAAACCTTGTCATAGGTACAGGTGACTAGCCCAGATATGCTCTTTGCTGTGGAGTTCAGCTAGAAGCACTGCAACAAGATCAGAGTTTTTTTCTTTTTATTATTATTACAAAAATTTTTTTTTTAATTTAATTTTTTTTTTTTTTTGCCTATAAGCTTGCTTTCTGTGGAGCTCAGCTATAAGTGATGCACTGAAATCAGTTCTTGTTGGACTATGCATTTGTCCTGGAGCTTATTTATCAGAGGTTGTTGGCCTGGATGATCTGCTGCAGGATGCTGTCCACGTCTCCGGTGTCATAGCTGATTCCCTGCATATCCAGATTGGGCAGGATGGAAGAGAGGAGAGACACGACGTTTCGACGGATAGAGCGTAATCGATCCAGTGCAATACTGCAGAGAGAAACAGAGATGAATTCCTTTCTTTAGGTAAAATAAACAGCTTGCTTTTTAGTAACAGAAAGCTAATATATGTATACACAAACACACCTATCGTGAATGTTGGAGGGTGTATTGGTGCTTTGCTCTCTCCTGTCCCGTGTCTCTCTCTCTGCTTGTCTCACTTTGCTCTGGAGTTCCTCATTTTCCTTCTTCACTTTATTCAGCTCTGTACTTAGAGCTTGGTTTTGGCTTTGCAGTTTAGCCAATGTCTTACTCCAGTGCAGGTCATCTGCAGGGGATACTGGTGCTTCCTGCTGTCCGGCAGGACTGGCGTTCTTCTTTAAAAGACTCTGCTGATCTGGCTGAGGTCCTGATTTCTGAAGGTAGACAGAAAAATCCACAGTGCCCAAATTTTGATGCAGGAACAAACATAATATAATAGCACATTGCTTACTGCTCCCCACTATTTCTATGGTCAGAAGTATGTTACTGTGATGACAGAGGTGCACTAGCACAGTAGTAAACAAACTTCAGTTCAAAATTACGAACTTGGATCCTCTCTTTGCACAGCTGTAAAACCAAATGGTATTTTCCTGATGTCATGCGATACCCAAAATTCATTTTTGTAGATTTGTTTGTAGATAATTAATGTTATAATAATTATCTACATAAATAGGCTAATTCACCCCACTACTAAGAACTGACTTATTAGTTTATGTTTAACAACTAAGAACACACCAACAATGACATCAACACAGTCCTAGAGTGTTTATATGTGAGTGAACACCCATAAAAGCCAAGGAGAAAACAGAAACGCATTTGTAAATGAAATCTCATCATCAGTCGTAATGAATACGTCATTGTACTGAGCCATTAGAGGAGCTGATGTGATTGGACATTTCAGCGGTATGCTGCTTTACTTTATACATGTATGTACGTATATCTTTATACTGTATGCTGTATATCTTATGCTATCTTGCGTTTTATTTATTTATGTTTCTGCCAGACAAAGACACCGAAGTAAATGTAGGTTGCAAATCTCCAAAGAAATCGCTTCATGCAGGTTTTTGTTTAATACCAAAAGGCAAATGCATTCCTATTATAAATTCTGCTCCTTCTTGTCCCCTCTTCACTTTGTTCAGCAAGTGCTCATTTGTGTGATGTGTTACACGTGTTAAACAGAGTACTGAAACGGGGGATGTAAGTACATTCCATTCTCACCTTGGATGCCACAGAGGCTGTTGCCACAGTGTCTACCCCTGAGTCTGTGCTCCCTTCCTGTACCTTCCCTGCGGACCCTGATACCTCCCCGTCTGATAACGGACTCATTTGAACAACCGCTTCTCGTAGGCCGAGGATCCTCCTCAGGCGTTTGGCTTCCCGCTCCAGTTGGTCCAGTCTGCTAGTGAGCACAGACCGGTCTGGACTCTCCAGCCGGAGCAGAGGGCGTGACTGCCTGCTGGTACGGCTAAGAGGAGGAACGACCACAGTCTGAGCAGGAGGAAGAGGGTGAGACCACGCCATGGAGGGATGCGGTGTGATTGGGTGAGGCCAGCCTGGGGGGCCAGTGGCAAGTTTTGGCTGGTCTTTAGTCTGCGGGCCTTGTGCCACTTGCTGCTCTGAAGAACTCGAGTTAGCAGTGCACTCTGTGTCAGGAGACACTGCAGGACTTTTACCCTCTTCCTTAGTATTGCTCATGGTCTGGTCCTTGTTGCTGTTTGTCTCCATCATTTCCAGAGTTTTCTCCATCACCTGTTCCTCTGCTTCTGTTGTAGTAGTTGATATCTCTTTTTCAGAGTCAGTGCATTTTGGTGATTTGCTGCTGATTTCATTGTTCGTCCATGTTGCTTTTCTTTTGCTGGAAAGTTAAAATGATGAAGAATTCATAATGAATACATTTTGTGAATAATGTCCTATAGTTAAATATATACGTATATAGTACATATTCATTCTTCACATTGGTATTCGAGTTAAAGGAATACTCCAGCATTTTTCAACTTGATCTCCATTCACTGCGTATGTAGTGCATGTGCAATTACCATTCACAAGAATTTGGACATGTCCTTGTATTGAGAAAATAATGGAAAAACAGTTCCTTGAAGCACATTTATAATAGAAATCTAAGGGCAGCTGTTGAATAAGTCAGTATTTCTTTTTAAATATGTAACCATGCAACAGCAACAGCAATTTCAAATCCCAACCTTTATATTCTAACCACAGAAACTCTTAAGAAAACTATTAATCCAATACTAGAGCAGCACAGTAAAAAGATTTTGTGGTGGGAAAACTCTCGGAGTCTTTACTTTCAGATACAGTGACTGCAGGGATGATAAATTCTTTTGTCTGAGAATATTTAGAAGATTTAGAAGATTTAGATTTTAATTTTCAAATACCTTTGACTGAATCAGAAACGTGTTTTGCAAAATGTAAAATAGAACAAATTTAACAGCTGCCTTAAGACTTTAAACAGGTTTTCTGTCCTTTTCCCAAGTAAAGCAAAGCATGTCAGAATTTCTGTTTGTCGTCACATACGCTCCAGATTGGGTGAACAGGGACTAGTTTTGGGGAAAAAAGGCTGGAACATTCCTTTAAGGATTATTGTAGATGTTCATATCAGTGATATGAACTGTAGCTGTAAACTGGTGATAGATTTTTGAGATACAGGTGTCAGACCGATTGGATTGTGAGGATGGTGTGGATTCATCGTCTTTGCTCTCAGTCTCTGTCTCCATGGCAATAACAGTTTCATCCGGTGTGGTTTCTGAGGTTGGCTCAGGTGCCTCTTTGCACTCAGAAGGCATTGGGCCTTTATCACTCTTAAACATACACAAACATGCACACACATAAATAAGAGTTAAAATACATATTAACTCTGTGAGAGCACACCGAGAAAGTTCAACACAAAAAGTACATTAAAGCAAATACACACACACACTAACTCTGCTATTCTCTGTGTTCTCTTGAGTTATGGTATCTCTTGGGGGGGGTGTTTCACATACGCTTGGCTAATTTTAATCTGTACCAGAGAAAATGAGTGACCAGCATGACTTAAACCAAAGGCCAAAAAAAACCCCACAGCTAAATGCTTATATTAACATTTATACGCAGATGCACACAGATATACACAATATTTTTCACTTTGTATGTTGTCATAAATAATAATATGTATGTGGTACTCTGTGCCTGATTTTTCACAAACAGCCCAAAAAAGCTCCAAGAAACTTGCTGAGCTTTTCTGCCTATAACAAAACTTGACACATCTTAATTAATAAACTATGAATATATTTCACCAAACCGATGTGGAAATGTTTTTATTCACGTTTTAGTCTTGCCTTGGCTGTCTTCCTACAAAAATCATGTTGGGTAACAACCTGTTTAACACAGTGGCAAAAACAGTCCACTTAACGATGTTTAAAACCTTGCTAGCTAAGTTTGATTTCCTCACTCAGTGAATGCCACACTATAATCAATTTGTTGGATAGTTACTTGCCGCAGCAAAACTAATTAATTCAGTTTGAAGTTTAAATCACCGGCTTTCAAACGTGCAGTTACATGCAACTTTCTCCCTTTTCACTGTTGGTGGTGGCCGGAGTTTAAAATGCTAACACTTTACTTGCAATAGTATCTCGAACATTTCCTTACAGGAAAGTCTGTAGCGTTTAGAACTTCATATATTTGAATACTATCATAATTGAACCACGTGAAGCATTTTTCCAGGGTGCCACACATAAGCAAATTGGGTTATAAAAGACACACCATCATTGTTTGTGTTTATGGAAGCAATGTTTTTCCGTTTCTGATGCAATACTGATATCTGGGTTTCAGTTGATACAAGATACCGGTCTGATATATGAAGAACAATAGTAATGTTTGAATCATGTTAGAAATATATGTGCACTTTAATTTTACAAGGCAACAGCGTATCCTTTATAATGCTGTTTAGGAGTTTTTAGGATTTTCCCCTTTGGAACCAACACTGAACATTAGGAATTTATAGCTCTACATGTTTTGCTGTTTTGTTGTCCTGTTACTGTTTGAGAAATAAAATATGAGAAATAAAACCTGGTTCACTGTGGAGTATGACAGCATGATATTTGGCTATAAACACATTTTATATAAGCAAATTTGACAATATAAGTAACGGGGAGTCTCATCTGCGTTTAGCTAACTGAGCTAAATGCAGATGAGCTCAATCATCTGACTGTTTTCCTCCAAACCCCATTTAAACACACACCCACTACATATATGTGTGCTGTGGTTACTGTCACCCAGTTCTCACACTGTATATGTACTCGCATTTCCCCTTTTGTAGACATTCACAGTGTTTGTAGTTCCTCTACAGACAGAGTGAAAGCAAAAGCACGACTGCAGAAGCTGTGTACATGTGTAGATGAGTCTTAGTGTAAAGCAAAGATAATTTGGGGAGGTGGGATGGGGAGAAGTCTGGTATGGAGGCTTTGCCTGAAATTTGGATGTCTTTACATAGTTTACACAACATTATTATCAGTTTCAGAGTTTCAGTGCTCTTGTGTAGAGATTTGCATAGACGCTTTGTACACTGGCTGCTCTCTGTGTTGAACACTGGATCTACAATCAGCCTGTGTAACACCCCTCATAACACCCCTCATTGCCTCAAATAAACATCCATCAATGATTAATGATTATTTTTAATGATCCAACTATATAACCTGACATACACTACATAATTATATGCCTTACAATCCTATAATACCTTTTTATACCACAGCACAGTTGAGTCTGAAGGGGTGTGTTATTTTTGTTTAACAGCACAGTCCGGACAGTTCCGTCTGTAACGTGATTCGACAGGTTAATATTAATGCACTATTTCTAATACGTTCATGTTTCTATAGTAACAGCTCATTCACGGGGACTTATACGGTGGATGTGCCACATAATCTAAGACTAAACGGATTTAAAAAATGTGTCATATAATAAAGTGAAATATATAATCATTGACGTGATGACATTTTTGTTAGGAGGCATTTATGTAACTTTTATAGAAGGAGTCTTGGTTGTAAGCACTTTGTAACAGTCATGGTGTGTTCCAAGGTTCCCAGAATAGCGAAGTCTTTAGGACAGAGGAATTTACACTCCCCAGAATGTGTGGCGTGTCATTCATTAATAAATTAAACATTGTAATGATTGGCAAATCACTGAACAGAAAAAAATGACCTTCAAAGCAAGATTTGGGTGACATGAAGTTAATTTGCAGACCTTTCATGTTAAACACAATTACTGTTTAATTTTCACTGAGTATTCTTAAAGTAGCAGTTTAATTTTTGGGCTCTCATTATATCACTTATTTGTCTCACATGAGTACAGGTTTTTAAACACTCTTTCTGAGAGCAACAATACCAAATAAAATCAAAATGTATTCCTCATTCCTCATATTCCACATATTTGTACACCCCACATGTCTATTTTACTTTTCAAAAAACTTCATATAAAAAAGTGGAATAGAGATCAGATGTATTTGTAAAGAAGATATTGGCTTTTTAGAAATTAGAGTATAGAATGTTTCTACAGCATTTATTTCTCTGTTGTTTGTGTATGTGTGTGTGATAGAGTGAGTGAGTGAGTTTTGTGTCCATGTTTTATCTCCTGTTGGTGTTAAAGTTTTGACCTTGTGGAGACATTTGGTGGGTCCCCATAAGGTAGGTTCCCTCTCCCGATTTCTCTCGCACATATGGTCACCTGCCATTTCCCACCAACCAGCCAGCTCTCCCCTATCACATGACAACTATCACTCAGGGAGGGTGAAGGCTAACCTGTGAAGCCAGCCAACAGCATCTTTTCTAACTGCTGCTCATGCTGTGTCACAGGCTAGCATAACACACTTGGAGGAAAACAGCTATCTGCCCTTTTCCACATACATGAGCTCACAGACACACCTGATTGGCTTATTTTCAGTGTGGGAGAGAGCTACCTTGGCTCCTAGCCGCAGATAGCTGTGGCATCTTTGTGATTTGAGCTTGTGATCTCCCGATGATAAGGTGAATGTTTTTCTATTGCGTCACTCAGGACCACAAAAATCTAACATTTCCTTCGGGTTACCTGAGGTTAGTATTAGATTTAGGCATAGCATTAATTAACTTTTGTAATCATTATGTTAACGGAGGGTCTGCATGAGGATAGTAAGACGTGTGTGTGTGTGTACAGTATACTCACCTCCACAGATTTTCCTCTTCGTTTGGCCCAGACTTCCCTGTAAATGCAAGCCGAACAATCAGAACACACCTTATTAAAGCTACATGCCAGTTTAAGCACACAGTTGGAAATTTTTCAGTCTAAGTGTGTTTATAATTTGTTTTTATGATATTATGATAATATCAATTAGTTTATGGTTAAAGCATATAACAAAGCACTGCCATATAGAGACAGGGCAGCTAGCCACGCTATAGTGACTTGCTGATAGATTTATGAGTTCATGAAGATTTATATGTATAAAATGACATGTGGTTTGTTTTACACTGTTTTCACAGTTGAGTGCTCAGGATGTGGTTTAACAGTAACCAAGCATGCCACAGTCTGACCAGGGTTTGCTTTCTTTGTCTCTCTTTCTCTCTCTCTCTATCTCTCTCTCTCATACACACACACAGAAACACATAAACATTGGCTGTTGTGAAGTCATTACTGTTTTTTGTGCGTTTTCTCATAGCTAGGTGTCAGCTCGTCCTCTGGCTCCTCGGGTTCCTCAGGCACTAAGCAGCTCCTTTGAGAGAACAACACAAAAGTATCACACTCCATTCTGCTGCTTGTGATATGCAAAGGCAGAAAATGCATATACATTTTGGAAACCAAGCATGTTAGGGTTTAAGATGTAGTTCAGAAGTTCTTTCAGTAAACTGAATTAAAAACAAACTTTATATGACATGTTTTTAATTAAGTGATTTTCTAACTTTTCAATTCTGGACTAAAAGTGATTTTACCAACATTATTATGTGTAAATTATGTCATGGCTCTGTTTTTCTCTATCAAACATAAGTAGGAATTAGAAAAGTCATATTTTCAATATAAACTTGGTTCTGTTAAATATTTTAACTTCGTACAATGTAATAATGTGTAAATATAGTAATAAGGTATAAATAAGTAAATATAAAAAACATAAACAAAAAAGATATTAGTCCCTGACCCAATCCCTCCATCTCTTCCATCAGGAGGATGGCACATCAAGCCGTTCTGTGTGTCTATGTATGTAAATATACTTTATCATGTGTTGTTAATGACTGTGATGAACTAATGAGTGTAATACACTCACTCACCACTTAAGACACCTGTACCCCTGCTCTTTCATGCAATTATCCAATCTGTTAATCAGACGGTGGCAGCACAATGCATAAAATCATGCAGATACAGGTCAAACTCACCAGGCAATGTTTTTCCAAACTTCAACTGTCCAGTTTTGGTGAGCCTGTGTTCTGAGATGCACTTATTTGAGTTACCATATCCTTCCTGTCGGCTTTAACCAGTCAACAATGTGTTTCTGCCTGTAGAACTGCTGATCTCTGGATGTTTTTTTGTTTGCCTGCTTTTTGCACATTTCTGTGTAAACTCTAGAGACCATTATGTGTGAAAATCTCAGGAACTCAGCATTTTCTCAAACCAGCCTGTCTGACACCAACAACCACACTATGGTCCAAGTCACTGAGATCATGTTTTTGTGCTATTTGAAGTGAACAGTAACTGAAGCTCTTGACCAGTATCTGCATGACTTTATGCATTCCACTACTGCCACATGATTATCTGAAAAGTACATGAATGGGCGGGGGTAAAGGTGTTCCTAATAAAGTGGCCAGTAAGTGTATGTTATAATATTAATATATTGTTAATGTATTGTTACAATATTAATAAACAGTGATCAGATAAGAACTAACAGTTCTGGCTGGTGTGTGTGTGTGTGTGTGTGTGTGTAGGCAGGTAGGTAGTGGTCTTGTGGATTGTGCAGGAATTCAGTGTTAGCACTGACCTCAGGCGGCCGATAGGGTGCTGGCTACAGGTGAAGTGCTCAGGGACATTGTTTTTGAACAGGTGAGTAGGAATGCCCCTCCACTTCATACACTCCTCACACTGAATCCACGACACATCCCTGAGGAAAAGAAAGAGAACAATTGTGCTGCTTTTCAGTCTAAACAGTGTTTGTGGTGATCTGCCTTTCAGCAGAATTCAGCTTCAGCCCTAGAGATGTGATCAAGATTGATAGCTTCCTCAATCAAGCATACCTAACCAACTGTGACAGCCGTGAGCTTAGTTCAAGTCGGCTAATTGGCTGCAGTCTGATATCATTTGAATTGACTCTGATGAATCAAATCACATGGTCCTCATTCATAAGTTTGTCTGTTTGCTTGCATACTGCTGTATTTATATATTTAAGTCTAATGTTGTGTATATTTAACATTTAAAAGACGCTCTCAGTTAACAAAACTTCGGATTGGTCATATTTTCTTTCAAAGATTTGAGAGCACGGACTATTTTCTGATTTAAAAAATGAAAAGATATAAATAATAAACCTAGAACAATTGTGATAAACAATCATGATTAACATTGTACTTGTACTTGTTGTAAAACCCTGTTCAACCCAAACCAGACAGAGCTCTTCCTGCACCTCAGGTGGACTGATAAGCACGGATTTGTTATCAGATGAGCTGAGAAGAAATGAGCTCATTTCGTCCATGTTAGGGCAATAAACATAAACAGATATCATCACATGTGCTTCAGTGAGTGCTGTACAACCTGCTGCTGTCTCTATGAGCTGATTTACTGATAAGGTTCCTGCTCTTTCTTCCGGTTTCGAGTCTCAACTAAACTGCAGACCTGACTAAAATGTTTCCATCTCTTTATCACTACAAACCAGCTCAAGAGCTCTGTCGTTGTCTGTGTGTGTGAGTGAGAGAGAGAGAGAGAGAGAGAGAGAGAGAATGCGTGAACAGCTTGTGTAGACAGCTAAGCTGTGTGGTTTAACAGAAAAAAATTGCTACTATCATGATAGGCTGTTCTCAGCTAAACAAGACTCACCATCTTTGTTTACTAACCAAAGTAGATGTCTTTTAGTTCATGTTGTGTGTACCTATTCTATTTATTTTGATTTCTTTTCAGGATTATCATTATCGTGTCGTGTTTTGTCGTGTGTGTGCTGTATAGCAATTTGCATGAAAGGTGCTATATTTAAGGACTTCCTGTGCAGTGTGTCTGATCAGTCAAGTACACGCTTTCATCTGACGCTAATATGAGAGGCAGTACAGCTTACGCTATTTCCGCTTCTTCTTTTTCCCCCTCCTCCTCCTCCTCCTCCTCCTCCTCTTCCTCCTCACTCTCGTCATTTTCCTCAGTATTCCCTTCTATGCTTTTTCTCTCCAGAGCTCGGAATGCTCTCTCTTTCGCTTTCTTTTCCTTTTTCTCACGCCAGTAGTCATTGAGTTTAATGCCAAGGGCAGCCAGAGTGAGTCTGAGGGAAAAACGACAGCATAATTCACATAGCTGAATGGCTTCAGTCTATGCCAAAGGTATTCAGTAGTGACATCAGGGCCTGTAGGTGTATGTTTAGCAGCAGAATTCCTGTATAACAAGATTTCAGGATGTTAAGTGTCAGGTGTATTTAGTAAAGATAGAGACAGTGATATATTGAGAATCAGCTTACCTGTACTCTTTGGTGTACTCAAAGTCCTGCTTGTTGTGAGCTGGTTTCAGAAAGTTACACTCGATTACTCCAATAACACCCACTCCTGACCTCAGGCCAGATGACTGTCAGAGGAAAAAAAAAAAAAAGTTCAAATATTTTGTTTATCAGATAGTTATGCAGAAAAAAAGACCACTCTGACTAAAAAAACTCACACAATTTGTTCAGCAAGAAAGAGTGAGTGTCATTCCTGTGTATGATTATACTATAATTATGTTCAGTACCTTGATCTGGCAGCCAACTTTCTCATAAGACTTGATGAGCCTGTTGTTGTGGTACATCATGATGCCATAATGATCTTTGTTTTTATGATTAAAGCCAAAGGTAATCTTCACTCGTTCATTCTAATTTGGTCCAAGGTTAAGGAAAATGCAAAATTCAACTTGTCTGCCATTGATCAACTAACTACATAACCTGTATAACATCTGGGCCAGCTGTATCAACTGTTTCTTTCTATGGCTGAGTATACAAGTGGGCATGCTCTCACTGAGTACAAAGTATGGCTCCATCCCTCTCTCTGTGTTGATTCAGAGCAATGCAAATCAATTATGGTTAATCTTTTAGGTCTCGTTTGTATATACACATCACTTTCCTCCATGTGTGCTCAATTTAGAATGAGTGTGCAACATGACCACTGCGTGTATCCTGCATTTATGTGGCACATCGATTGTGGATTTACAAATCGCAATATCCACAACAGAGCTGTGTCTCAAACTGCATCTATTCTAGACGGTTTTTAGTATTAGCACTAAGAGAATTTCCTATGAAATGCTTTGTGTTTGAATTTTAAAAACTTTTCTTGTAGCCTTAAATCCTAATGAAACTTCTGTTTTGCATACCAGTTGTCTGGATCTTATAGATCACTAACTACTTCCGATTGTAAGGTATGGTTTTCAATTTGGGATACAGCTCATGGCAAACCATCAAACAATGGTGAAAAGTTTTAAAGAGAAACTAACAGAGTTCGCCTTTGTGTTTAACATCTCCATGCCTCTGCACAGTGGCAACTATGTGTCCCAGCACAGTTAGCACAAAATCCCTAACCATTTTACAGGCCAAAATGGAAACCTGATGAAGAGGGATGCATTGGCTCTGGCCTGTCCTCTAGTGGATCTACATCAATTTTAACCCCCCAGATGTATAAAAGGTACACAGGCAAGTACATAAACAATGCTGTTCACACAGCTGTTGTGTCCACATGTGCACATCTAGTCATGAATAAAGTATAAACCAGGCCTTAGATCTCTTCCTCCCAGACTGGTAGCCTTTTAGGAAGTAGAGAAGGCTTCAGCCTTAAGGGCTTTTCGTATTTGTCTAAACTTGAGGCTGTTTGCACCAAGCAGTGCACTTAGTCAAGTGTAAACTGACTTCTGAACTGATATTTTTTTCTAAACTGATCTTTTCTACCTGACAACATGCCGTTGGGTTCGCTTCAAATGAACTTCCTGTACAAGTTTGACAATAGCAAGTAAAGGAATGCTGAGGTCTGCAGAAGAGATGGAATGCCTTCTCAGTATACAGGGGAAAGAAGCAATTTAAACACTAATAATGTAGCCCTAAAAACCTGGTGCTTCTTTTTCTATATAAGCAATTAGTTTAGGTAGCAGTTTAACTGGTTAAGTATACAACAGATTTCTCTCAGTATTTATGAGAGAACATTTACATACTCCAAATGAAAAGCCCCTGAAAGGATACAATGAATTGTGGTTTGTAAACATCATTTTCAATCATAGACAGACTCTTTGCCACTAGTTTGGTCTGAACTTTCTTCTGCCTGAGGATGATCTGAATCCTGGGTTTCAGATACAGAATGCTGAGATATGCCTGAGAGAGAGAAGGATGAGAGAGAAACAGACAAAAATGTTACTTTTGTTTCAGTTAACCTACTCCTGCCTCATTTTTTCATGTGAACTGTTTTCAGTTGCTCTATCTATTCTACCCTTCACTCACTCTGAGAGAGTAATCCATCTCTGGGACGATATGGTCAGTTCTGTGAGGTCCAGAGTAACGTCTCTTCGCTTTCCCCTCCATCTCCTCTGAGCGGATCTCTGGCAGGCGGATGTCCTCCTCATCAGCTTCAAAGTCAAACTCAGGCTTCCCGTCTTTGTTCCTGTCAGTGACAGCACTAAATGAGCTGATCGTTCCATAATGCAAATATCCTTACATCAAAACCAAGGATTTTATTGAAGCAGCCAATAATAATTTCCCCTAGCAGCCTCTGTGAAAAGGTAAGATTTGTGAGTAGTGCTGTTTTTTTTCTGTTGCTGTATTTTGTCTGAAAACAGAGACCATCCCAAATGCCTCTTAAGTGCCAAACCATTTTTATAGACTGCTGACTGAACCAAACTTTCCTAAAATGTATGACCGTTTAAAAAGAAACTTCTACATAACAACAGACAGTATATTCTTGAGGATCCTGCACCTACAAACAGTACACCTGTACACAGGATTTTCTGTACGGTTTGTTAGATAACAAACCATGGCTACACTGTTAACATAAAGCCACGGTGTACAGTCCATGGAAATATTCAAATCTAATCTAATATTCTAATGAATGACATGAGATAAACAAGATTTCTAAATGTAATATTGGTGCTTGCAGGGTGCTGTAAGAATAGTGTCAAAATATTTGTAAACAAAATAAAGGAAAGAAAGAAATGTATAACAGAAATTTCTAGAGAAAATGAATAAATGGCTTATTCAATATTGTATTTAAAACATTTCAGCGGTTGGTAATTTTTAAAAGACAAGAAAAAGATGGAAGGATGAAAAGAAGAAAAGTATGAATTTATATTGGTTTTAAGTTTTCTGAAACTCTGAAAATGTTTTTTAGATAAATTGAAAAATGACTAAAAGACATTTTAAGTAGAAAGATGAAATCATTAAGGAAAGTCTGAAAAGTTCACAACTTTTCACGATAAGAGGAGTGTTATAGATGTGGGTTTTAAGCAGATGTGGGCAGAGTTTAAACTTTACCTCTGTGGCAGGTTTGTCAGTTCATTCACACGTCTAAATGATTTCAACTCAATAGATATATGTATGTTTATACGTTACTAAAATAATGCATGAAAGGTTTCTGTTTTAAAATTATCTTTTTAAATAGTCTAGAGTCTATTTTTAATATTAATATATTAATTAATTAATATATTTAATATCACTATGGTTACCATGTGAGATGCAAGCAATTCTAAAAATGCAATTCTGACCTTTCATACAGAGGGAAACAGGCAGAGCAAGAGAGTGATCCTTAAAGTATTAGACGTTCTTCTAACCATTAGAAAGTTTGTTTTTGCAGGGATAGGTGTATGGGCTGGTGTATAATTAGCGTATGCTGCTGTAGCTAGCAGCTCAGTTGCTGGTTTGTCTTTTACCTGCGTATGTTCCAGATGAGGATCTTGGTGCCCTTCTTGCCTGGGATTGAGTCGAGCTGTTCCTGTAGTTCAGACTCTGACTTGAAAAGCGAGTGTGTGAGGATGGCTCTCAGACTAGCCTCTGAATCCTCCGTTATTACCAAAGACTGTGAGAGAACAAAAGTTAAGGAGAGATGGCAAGCAGGAGGAACACACATCCATCCATAGGATTTTTCCTTTTCCCACAATAGTCTCACGCTTCCAAATTCATAACATTTGGTAGAAAACAATGAAATTACGTAGGCTTAGGCTATGCGTGAGACTTAGGAGTTGGGTTAATGTTTGTATCTTTTCTTACAACTTCATTTGTATAAAATTAAACAAAATGAAAATCTGTATTCTATGAGATCGGTTTCCATCAACACATGGCCTGTAACCGAAATAACAACAGTGACTAGTGACAAGCTCTTACTTCAACCTAGCTACAAGTTACTTCTTCAATATACAGTACATTCTTCAAACACAAATCCTTCAGCATCTGGACACAATACAAATCTACAGTTATAGACAATTACATAACTGTGTCATTTAAAATTTGTTAGCATTAACATTATTAGTGTAGCTTCCTCCATCACCAGCATTTCTTTCTTCCATAGACATGGTTATGGTTTTGCTCATTTTCTTTCCTCCTGACATCACCAGTTCCTCGTATTCAGCCTAAAAGTATCTGCTGCTGAAAAAGGGTTGCACAAGCGACTTGTCAGCGGAAAAGTATTAAGTGAGACGTCACCTAGAATCATGCCATTTTAGTTTTCAAGTACACCAGTTCGCATATTTATAGTATATCTCACTTGATGTTACACATGAAACTTTTCACTACGCTATACTTAATACGTAGCAAAGAGAGCACAAAGCCACCAATCACATTTTTTTTTTTACTGTTGACAATGACATAAATTCATGTATGAAAGAAATTCTTTTGGGTGGAAAAACTGATTCACTGGTTCAAATGTCTAGTCTCAAATTTTAGTTAAATTACCTACAGCATATAAATGTATATGTTATACTTAAATGTTATACAGAAAAATATTAAATCAAGTAATTTCCACTTAAAAGAAGGATTTAAGAACTTTCTGAGACAGTTTTTTTAGAGAGCCTATTGCAAAAGCTGCTTCTGAGCTGCATGTACTTGTACGTCGGTATCAAAACTAAATATAGATAATAGAGCCAATACATAATATATGCAAATTATAAAGCATCTAACAAAATGTATATATAAAATAGATATAAAGTATAAAGTGTGTATCACAAAAAAAAAAAAAAAAAAAAAAAAAAAACTCTCCCCAACAGAGTTTTGGACTGATGGTATTCCTAGTTTGTGACCTAGTGAGCCAATATCAGACTTCAAAGCACTATTGTAAGTCGCTCTGGATAAGGGCGTCTGCCAAATGCCATAAATGTAAATGTAAATGTATCCTGCTAATAAAGGATATTAGTCTGTTGGTTGAATGGTGCTATAGGTACAATGACAGCCTGAGCTTTGACGGCATGCAGGAAGGTCTGAGAGAGCATGCCAACACTCTGACATCCTCCATTCTTAGTGAAGATCAGAGCGTCACGCCCCAAGCGCATTGATCCTGATTTGAAACCGTTACCGTAGATCCCTATGGCCTGGTGACTGCCTTTACCAGATCCTTTCTCTGTGAAACCAAAACTACAGAGCGAGAGAAAGACAAAAATACAAGAGAGAGTGTAATTCAAAATCTATTAACAGACAAAGTTAACATAAAACATGCAACCTTTCTGTATTCCATAACGTACACAAAAAAACCCAGAAATATCTATGAATAATAGCAATAAACACAATCATGTTTTAACAAAGAAATGAAGTGAAGAGTTTATCTGAGACACAGTACAGATCAGGGGAGTCTAATCTTATCCAGAAAGGGCCAGTGTGAGTGTAGATTTTCATTCCAAACAAGCAGGAGCCACACCTGATTCCATCTCTTTACATTTACAGCATTTGGTAAACATACATTTATCTCATTTATATAACTGAGGGTTAAGGTCCTTGCTCAAGGGCCCAACAGTAGCAGCATGGTAGTGCTGGGGTTTGAACTCATGACCGTCTGGGCAGTAGGCCAGGTTCTTAACCACTGCGCTACCACTGCCCACTGTTTATTCAGTTGACCTTGACTTTCAATAGTCTCAGGTGTGGCATCCGCTTGGCTGGAATGAAAACCTGCACCCACACCGCCCCTTTCCGGATGAGACTGTACACCCCTGGTGCAGATAATTAGCCCTCAATCTACCTCGAGCAAACAGTGTAGCTAATTACATGATCGCTACACTCCACGTATTTCATTCAAAGGCCTGGCTCTGTGTCTAAAACAGGTTAAGGTGCTTAAACACGCTTTACAAATGAGACTAAAATAAACTGTCTAAATACCTGTTAAAATGTGATTATAACTACATCCTGAGAGCACAGAAACACCCTCAGCACCTTTCCTCTGATTAATGATAGACGATTAATGGCTTACATTCCTTGCCACTGGATGCTTTATTATCATTATTATTATTTTATTGCAAGTTAGCCTGCTTCAGCTCTTCATGACTTATGTTTGTAGCAGCACTTCCTCCATCATGTTTATCTCTGTCCTTGTATTGTTCCTTTTCAGTTAACTAAAACATTAGAAATTTTCATTAAATCGTACAATGCACTAAAAAAGTAAATCTCTTCAATTCCTCATGGACATATTCCGCTAGTTATCATTTCTGCGTCAAAATCAAAAGTAAAGGTAAATAATAGGACTGATATGTAATTTATACGGATACAGCATATAACAAAAAGGATATATACTAGATAAGGAATAAAGCATTTATAATGCTTATAAAGGACATTAGTCTGATATTAGGAAACTAGGAATTCTGCTTCTTCTACAGGACCAATCTGGACTAGATACACTTTGATCAAACTGAGATCTCATGTGAATGACATCTGATCTAAATATTCCCTGTCACCAGAGGCTATGTTTAAAGAAAGAGGTTTGGGATGTGTTTAAAGTCTATTCCTGACTCACCTGAGCATCTTGTGGAGTTTACTTGGTGTCATCCCACTGCCATTATCAGTAAAGCTAAGACACAGCTCCTCTTTTACAGTGACCACATCGATCCAGATCTGCTTGGCTGTGACCCCGGGGTCCGACGCGTTATCTACCACACAGAGAGACAGCCAGTTAGAGACAGCCACTCTAATTACACATATGTATCGATAAATTATGTAACCCATTAGACTATTTCTCATGTCAAACATGATCTACAAGATCTACAAGATCAGGGTAAATAAACGTGTTTAAACCAGTGGGCCACTTGTATCGCTCTGATACATGTTCTACAAAAAGCCACGAGTATAAACAAATAACTGTGAATCACTGTGGGTTTATTTGCACATTTGTCTGTGAGTCATATGGCAATGAGTTGATATGTTCCAACTGAAAAAAATACACAATACACACAATGAAACAAAAATGTGTAACTAACTATCACAAGTCTTTTTAAAAGGACTTAACAGACAGGTGTTTTTGTCTCCAACCAAATCCACAGAGTTAACCAAAAGGCTATTTTTCTGTTGTTGGATGGAATGTAGATAGAAAACAGCGATATCATGACCAAACTGTCCTTCTGAACTGGTTTCCAGGTAATGAATCACTCAAAAAGGTCCACATGTCCAATGGCATCAGACTTGTGTTGTTGGTTGAAGAATCTGAATACCATTTTTTACAATAATGAATCAAAATTTTTAAACTCATAAAAAAACAAAAATACAGCATTGTAACCAAAATAACTGTAAGGAATTCCTTTATGTTTCTGTATTCTGTATCAGGCTTCTGCATTGTGTCATGTGTATGTGCTATGTATTTGGGTGCCAACAATCGGACGATTGTTGTCTCCACTATGCTAAGTAACTCTTTAACTAATGGAGATGTTGCCGAAATATAAAATAATTTCACTGAATCTCAAGAGCCACCGCCATAAACCACTCCAATGTTTAGGCTACCAAAAAAAAAAAAAAAAAAAAAGCTATAAGCAAACTTACGCTAATATCAACTAAGATGGTTACATGAAATTTAAATACAGCCATTGCATGACCTTTGATATTTTTGTTGTTTATATTGTGAGAAAACCTCATAAAATCATCAATTTTCATCAGCAGATCTGAGAATCTAGTTGCTTTTGCCTGGTATGGAGCTACATTACCAAGATAATCGTTACAGAAGGTAAAGTAAAACCAGAGCGACCCCAACCAGCATAAAGCATTTACTGACGATGAATTAACGTATCGCTGTCCAATACACTCCCGTGAACATGGCCTTTCTTTGTCCTGATACCTCACCTACTGCACCCGTAACATTTTTTGTTGGGTCCCACAGGTCCCCAGTCCTGATGCTGGAGCACCTTTTGTAAGGATGTGCTTTTGGCATTAGCTGTTCTAATGTACGCAGGTCTAATTGTGACAACCATGTTTCATCTCTCCCTAATCTTAGGCAGGAAAGAAGTCTAGCTCCACAGTGACAGACAGGAGCCAGCAGCCACACAGGAGAAACGGAGAGTCAGAGTGCGGGAGTGAAACTGATTGGGTTTTTCTAGGTAAGGTATAGGTAAAGCATTTATTTGTTCTCTGATTTGGTGGGAAACTAGTGACTGAAAGATGGTAGTCAGATGATTTATCCTCATTGTGGAATTAGTATTGAAATGCAGTTGAGAAGTTTTTTAGCTAGAAAACTCATGATAAAAGGCTAGCGACTAATGGAACGTGTTGGTAAGTTTCCCTGTATATTTGTATTTACTGCCTTTGCAGTTGCTTGAAATTGCATTTTTCTACCAGAGTGGGTGACATTCCAAAATCTGACATCCAGTAGCTTTAAAGATTCAGCCCAAAATTTTAACATCTAATCAGCTGCTTCCAAACAAAGTTATAAAATATCTGATGATACCTGCATTATCTCGGAAAAGTGGCATTATCACAATATCGACATTATAACATCATTTCTTATCCTTATAACTCCTCTAGAGGAGGAGATATAAGAATAAGAAAGGGATATAAGTATTAGAAAGGAGAAAAGTCAATTTGAGGGGAAATGTTAATGTCATGAGAAAATGATAAACTGAGAAAAGGACAGGAGGTCCTGGGGATGAGAAAAGGACAGGCAGTGAGAAAGAAATAAGGCAAAATAGTGGAGAAGGAAAATGATGGAAGAGGATAAAGTGGGCAAAATGGCAAAAAGACAGGAGCAGAGCAAAAAAAAGATGAGAAAAGGAGGCTAAGGGCAAAGATAACATAAGTTGGGGGGAAATATATGTATGATTGTGCGGTGTGAAATAAGGTTTAAATCACACACACACACACACAAACCCAATCCGCCTACCTGTATTTTTGGGACAGTGGGAGGAAACCAGAGAACCCAGAGGAACCCCCCACGAACGTGTAAAATAATATTTACATATGTAATAAAATATGCAGTTAGGCTTAAGCCCTCGCAACCCCTTGCAAAAGAAATGTATAAATTAAAAAAAGAAAAAAGCTGGGAGATGAGAAAAGAAGAAAAAGTAGAGAAGGGAAAGGGAAAGAGAAGACAAAGGACAAAAGAGGAGACAAGGAGGCGAGGGAGAAAAGAGGAGAGAGAGATGGGATGTAACTTGCACAGAAACCTTTTTAAGAACTTATTCATGCTTTACAGTTCGGGGGATTTAACTGTTGCTTGATGGGTTTATAAAGCAGATTGACACACAGTCATATGTTTTGGTCTAGTCTGTCAATCTCACAGTTCTGGAGTAAGGTCAAAGGAAATTAGAAACCATAGTTGGTTATGCTCTATGTAACGATCCATGGTTCTTTATCTTAGGATTGATATATAACGATCTGACACTCGCTCCAGGTGACATAAATCTTGCGCAGAAGTTGCGTGTCATTGGCTGGAGATGTACGGTACTTAACTGGACCGTACATCTCCATCAATTCTTGTGGTTGTGGTATCAGGAGATTTTTGAAATGCTTCCATTTGAAGGAATAAATGTTTCATTAAAGGGGAATGGAGATACTTTTAGACATATCTGCTCTCCTTTTTTTTTGGCACCTTATCAGAAGAAACTCTACAGCCTGGTCAGAGAGACTTGAAGCAAGTCCATCTCATACACTGTGCTACTGTTCTGCATGTGCACTACCCTGAGTGTGTGTGGGTGTGTGTGTGGGTGGGTGTGTGTGTGGTTGTGTGTGTGGGGGGGTGTTGGTTGGTTATTTATTTATTTATTTATTTATTTATTTATTTATTTATTTTCTTCCTTCTTTCTATATGAGCTTCATTTAAACTTGTCTATGTGTAATTTTTTTGAGTATTTCACTAGTTTGCACACTGTACATTGTATTTACTGTTAAAAACCAATAATAAACATTCAATTTAAGAATAAATTAATGAATAAAACGCAGAGTGGCTGCTGTGTTTGGTTGTGTTTAAAGCATGCAGGTCATCGACCGACCGGATGCGCAACAGGTGCTGAGTTTCCGCCGCGCCAGTGCCGGGCTGTGTCCCAAACCGCACAGCAGATAACAGCACCAGGCTAGCAGCTCACCATGATCCCCCTTGATGGTGGACTATAGAGCAGTACTGTAATGCGGTTATGCGAGTGCAAAGAAAAAAAAAAGAAAAAGAAACCCTCGTTTTGGCGGGCCGCGATCTAAGCTGAAACATAACTCTCACGAAAAAAAAAAAAAAAAGTTCATATGTGATTTTATGAGAAGCAAAAACCCATGTTGATGTCTTACCTATTAACTCTGCGACGGCACTGAAGGGCCACGTGTGACTGGTGGAGTTGCTGTCCAGGTACGATGGGCTCATCTGCAAGCACACAAAACCCGAAAACGTTGAACACAGCACACTGGTATGCATTTGCAATACACAAGAGGTGCATTAAGAATACGCACAGAGCTGAGACGGATCCCGTGCTCGCTCAGCCTCGCCATTTCTTCAAGTCGAGCAAAACAAAACAAGCACGAAAATAAAAAAGAGTGTATTACAAAACTCGCAGTCTTCCTCCTTCCCCAGAGCACAAACTCTTCCTTCCTCTTTCACTTCTGTGACTCGGCTGCAGCACTGAAGTGCGCCGCGCTCTGTGCGCGCGCTCTGCCGAAGCACAACTGCTGCCGGGTTGCCAGATTGAACACCTTCATTATCCACCATAAATCACTCATTTCTGCAAGTCGCCGTTTCAGTTTCTGTTAGACAGGTTAGCTTATTAGTTAGGGTGAATTCAGATGAGACAGTTCTGGAATGTCCACGCTGTCTAAGCGTTCTTGGCATTAATAATAAACAAACAACAACAACAACAACAACAACACATGACTGTGTGTTGACTGTGGATATGGGAATGCAAATGTGTATCATATTCATATAGAAGCATGACCCTTACTTTCATCATCCTCAGTGATAATAACGTTTACAACCTTATTTATTTGTAGCATACTTATTCATGGCATCATTAAATCAGATTTCAATAACAGGACTTAAGAAAATCTTCACCAAATTCATCATCAATATATTCATATATTGTATGAACACAGCAGACTCTGTAAAACTGACTACATATTAAGATGTTGGTCTAAGTAACATTCTATAAATAAGCAATAACAGCAAGTCTTCATTATTCTCCCGGGGAGGCTTGTACAGAGGGGCAGGTGGGGCAGAACAACACCATTTATATCAGCTGTTTATTGGACACTGGACTTCTGATCGAATGGTCATGAGTTCGAATCCCAGCACTGCCAATCTGCCACCGCTGGGCCCTTGAGCAAGGCCCTTAACCCTCAACTGCTCAGCTGTATCAATGAGATAAATGTAAGTCACTCTTGATAAAGCTGTCTGCCAAATGCCATATGTACAATATTAACTACCTCTTTTGAGTGACCAATGATTTAAAAAAAAGTTGCTATTTAACAGATATAAGGCGATGTTCTATCGATCTGAACATGTTGCATGCATGCTCACTGCTCCCACTTAACTTCCACAGAGTTATTATTTCACATCAAGCTCTAGCAGAGGTCCATTGGGACAGGAATCACGCTGCTCCATGCTCAAGGAAGGAGAAGCAGACCAAACAGGGTTGCCAGATTGGGCTAGTTTAATACTCCGTGGCTGCCAAGATGTTGTTTTATAGCAAATAATATGAATTAAATCTAATAAATTACTGCAAAAGGTAAAGTGTAAGTGCAGACAGTGTGTCTATGATGTACAGAACTGATTCTATTATAAGATATATTGCAAATATTGGGATAGGCAATGAGGAATTATGGAGTGAGTAATGCCTGTACATCAGAAATTCTTGTGAAATGGTTGTTTTCTCATGCAAAGACTAAGAAAATGGACAATGCCAATTTTTTTTATATATATTTTCAGGTCTTTTGTGTGGTTTTTGAGATGTAGCTGGGCTGGACATTTAGCTGAAACCTGTCAATCCTGGATAAAGATATTACCTCAAACCCAGTTGAGCAAAAGTATGTCTAAAACCACTCGAAATGAGCTGCTAGACTGTATTGTGTCGACTCTCAAATGTCTATTACAGAGTCATTCTTAAAAAGCACCTCTATTATGGGGTTACGCTAAAAAAATATAGCTGCATTAAGAACAAGTCAAACGTGATAGCTTCAGCCAAATTCAAATCAAGAGGCTATGTCGTCCTGCGCAACCAAAATCTATGGTCATGAGCTACTCCTGGTATTCATCTTTATGAACAGATTCACTGTAAAAATCACTGAAAAAACCCACAATATATAGTAAATTTTATCATTTATTTCTTGCAGTACAGTAGCAGCAATATACAGTCAGGTCCATAAATATTGGGACAGTGACACAGTTTTGGTAATTTTGCCTCTGTACACCACCACAGTGGATTTGAAATGAAGCAGTCAAGATGTGACTGAAGCGTAGACTTTCAGCTTTAATTCAAGGGGTTTAACAAAAATATTGCATTAACCGTTTAGGAATTACAGCCATTTTTTACAGAGTTCCTCCATTTTCACAGGCTCAAAAGTAATGGGACAATTGACTGATAAGCAGTTTCATGGCCAGCTTGTGGCCTGTTTCCTCCTTATATCATGATAAATTAAGGAGATAAAAGGTCTGGAGCTGATTCCAAGTGTTGAATTTGCATTTGGTAGCTGTTCATGGGAACTCTCAATATGCCGTCCAAAGAGGTGTTGATGCAAGTGAAGGAGGCCATCATTAGGCTGAAAAACCAAAACAGACCTATCAGAGAGATAGCAGAAACTTTAGGAGGGCCAAATCAACAATTTGGTACATTCTTAAAAAGAAGGAATGCACTGGCGAGCTCAGCAGCACCAAAAGGCCTGGGAGACCACAGAAAACAACTAAAGTGGATGATTGCAGAATTCTTTTCTTATTGAAGAACAACCCCTTCACAACATCTAGCCAAGTCAGGAACACTCTGGAGGAGGTAGGCCTATCATTGTCAAAGTCTACAATCAAGAGCCACCTTCTTGAATGTAAATACAGACGGTTTACCTCAAGATGCAAACCTCTGGTAACTCTCAAGAACACAAAGGCCAGATTAGACTTTGCTAAAAAACCTCTAAAAAAAGCCTGACCAGTTCTGATGCAAGATTAACTTGTACCAGAATGATGGAAAGAGAAAAGTATGGAGAAGGAAAGGAAGGGCTCATGATCCAAAGCATACCACATCATCCGTCAAACATGTGGAGGCAGTGTTATGGCATGGGCATGTTTGGCTGCCAATGGAACTGGGTCACTGGGGTTTATTGATAATGTGACTGTTGATAGAAGTAGCAGGATGAATTCTGAAGTGTACAGAGCTATACTTTCTGCTCAGATTCAGTCAAATGCTGCAAAACTGATAGGACAGTGCTTCACAGTACAGATGGATAACAACCCAAAACATACTGTGAAAACAGCCCAAGAGCTTGGAAATTAAATGTTCTTAAATGGCCGAGTCAGTCACCTGACCTCAACCCAACTGAGCTGCTTTTCACTTACTGAAGACAAATCTGAAGGCAGAATGGCCCACAAACAAGCAGCAACTGAAGATGGATGCAGTAAAGACCTGGCAAATCATCTCACGGGAGGAAACTCAGCATTTGGTGATGTCCATGGGGTCCAGACTTCAGGTAGTCATTGACTGCAAAGGATTTACCTCCAAGTAATAAAAATAATCCTAATATTTATGATTATATTAGTTTGTCCCATTACTTTTGAGCCTGTGAAAATGGAGGAACTCTGTAAAAAATGGCTGTAATTCCTAAACAGTTAATGCAATATTTTTGTTAAACCCCTTGAATTAAAGCTGAAAGTCTACGCTTCAGTCACATCTTGACTGCTTCATTTCAAATCCACTGTGGTGGTGTACAGAGGCAAAATTACCAAAACTGTGTCACTGTCCCAATATTTATGGACCTGACTGTATATATATATATATATATATATATATATATATATATATATATATATATATATATATATATATATATGTATATATATTGCTGCTACTGCAAGAAATAAATGATAAAATTGAATTGAATATATATATGTATATATACACACATACATACACACACACATGGTAAGTGTGTGTGTGTGTGTGTGTGTGTGTGTGTATGTGTATATATATATATACAGTCAGGTCCAGAAGTATTTGGACAATGACAGAGTTTTTGTGATTCTGCCTTTATACACCACCACAATGGATTTGAAATAAAACAAGACTTTCAGTGTTATTTTAAAGGTTCCACAAAAATATGACATTTACCATTTAGGAACTACAGCCATTTTCAACAAAGTACCTCCATTTTCAGGGGCTCAAAGGTATTTGGACAAAGTGACATAATTGTAAATATAACCATAATTTTAATACTTGGATGAAAATCCTTTGGAGTCAATGACTGCCTGAAGTCTGGAGCCCATGGACATCACCAAATTCTGAGTTTCCTCCCTGGAGATGCTTTGCCAGGCTTTCACTGCAGCCACCTTCAGTTGCTGCTTGTTTGTGGGTCTTTCTGCCTTCAGTCTTGTCTTCAGTAAGTGAAAATCATGCTCTATTGGGTTGAGATCAGGCGACTGACTTGGCCATTAAAGAATATTCATTTTCTTTGCCTTTAAAAAGTCTTGAGTTGCTTTTGCAGTATGTTTAGTGTCATTATCCACCTACTACTTCTGCTACTTCTTGCTACTTCTGTCAGCTGTCACATCATCAATAAACACCAGTGAGCCCGTTCCACTGGCAGCCATACATGCCCATGCCATAACACTTCCTCCACCATGTTTGACACATGATGTGGTATACTTTGGATCATGAGCTGTTCCTTTCTTTCACCATACTTTTCTCTTCCCATCATTCTGGTAAGAGTAAGTAAGTAAGAGTAAGAGTAAGATATTCCTTTATTTGTCCCGCAGTGGGGAAATTGCATTTAGCAACAGCAGGGGTACAGTACAGAAAGACAAGTTAATCTTGGTTTCATCAGTCCAAAGAATCTTATTCCAGAACATGGGAGGCTTTTTTAGATGTTTTCTGGCAAAGTCTAATCTGGCTTTCCTGTTCTTGAATGTTACCAGTGGTTTTGCACCTTGTTGTAAACCCTCTGTATCTACATTCATGAAGGCGTCTCTTGATTGTAGATATTGACAATGATACGCCTACCTTCTCCAGAGTATTCTTGACTTCTGTTTATGAAAGGATTCTGTGATCATCCACTTTAGTTGTCTTCCGTGGTCTTCCAGGCCTTTCGATGTTGTTGAGCTCACCAGTGCTTTCTTTCTTTTTAAGAATATACCCAACTGTTGATTTGGCCACACCTAAGGTTTTTGTTATCTCTCTTATAGATTTATGTTGTTTTTTCAGCCTAACGATGGCCTCCTTCACTTGCATTGAGATCTCCTTGGACTTCATATTGGTAGCTCCAGTCGAACAGCTGCCAAATGCAAACTCAATACCTGATATCAACTCCAGACCTTTATATATATATATATATACACTTACTGTGCACTTAGGAACACCTAAAAAATCATGCAGATACAGGTCAAGAGCTTCAGTTAATGTTACCTCTGTGACTTGATTGTGGCATGGTTGTTGGCGCCAAAAACCTGGTCTGAGTATTTCATAAACCGCTGATCTCATGGGATGTTCACACATAACAGTCTCTAGAGTTTACACAGAATGGTGTGAAAAACAAAATACATCTCGGCATGCACAAAACATTATCCTATGAGATGGATGTTGTACAACAGCAGAGGACCACATTGGGTTCCACTCCTGTCAGCCAAGAACAAGAATCTGAGGCTATCATGGGCACAGGCTCATCGAAACTGGACAGTTGAAGATTAGAAAAAAAAATCACCTGGTCTTTTTCCTTTCTTCAACCAGTTTCGGTGTATCTGCGCCACGTTTTCTGCTTGCCACGGCTGTAAAGAGTGCTTATTTGAGTTACTATAGACCTCCTGTTAGCTCAGACCAGTCTGGTCATTCTCCTCTGATCTCTCTCATCAGTAAGGTGTTTCAGCCTGCTGACCTGCTGCACACAGGATGTTTTTTTGCACCATAATGTGTAAACTCTAGAGACTGCTCTGTGTGAAAATCCCAGCTCAGTTTCTGAAATGCTCAAACCAGCCCATCTGGCACCACCAATCATGCCATGGTTAAAGTGACAGAGATCATATTTTTCCCATTCTGATATTTGATCTGAACATTAAATGAAGCTCTTGGCCTGTATCTACATGATTTTATGCATTGTGCTGCTGCCACATGATTGGCTGATTTGATAACTGCATAAATGAGCAGGTGTTCAGGTGTTCCTATTAAAGTGAACAGTGATTGTATACACACATTAAACAAACACTGTTATAGTGTTTATTATGAACCACTCTTCTACAGTTATGGTGTATTTACAAGCGCATATATACTTTAGAACATTAATGAGCTTACGTCTGAATAGTATCCAGCTTCTCTAAATCTATCTATAATGCACTGCATATCTTATGGGTGATTAGACTACTCCTGTAGCTGGCATGTACAGTATTTGTTATATGCAGCAAAAACATAAATAGCTAAAATAAAATAATATCAAAAGATTGGATTTAAAATAGTACTGCAGTGAAATATCAAGTTGCAACACCACCTAAAGTAACAATTCAGCTAAAAAAATAAAATTTGCACAATTCATCCCCAATCCCATGTGTAGTCTACTAGTCAAGGCATGTTTGGTGTTCAGTTTCTTTAATTCTTCAGTGGAGTCAAAGGGCTAAATATAGCTAACAAGCTTGTAGCTTACAGCTTGCTTAAGTCAAAGACAGCCTCAAACCACACTGGGCTGTGAAAGCTCGAGTATGCACAATCCTTTTAATTAAACAAGTAAAATAATTCTGTAAAATTCTGTTTTCACACTGCTGGAAGTCACCGTGACTTCAAATCCAGAGCTGACAGGATGGATTTGTCACAAGCTTTTCAGACTTAAACTTCATCATAGATACATTAGACATCATGCTATAGCCTTAGGCATAAAAGAAAGTGATAACGTTGTGAAAGCAGCACTGAACCAGACACATTATGCAAGGGGGCTGAGCATGTTGGACATCCCCAAGTTTCAACCGCTGTTATTTTAAGAGAGAGAAGAACAACAATCATCTACAAGTTTCATAAAATTGGGGTGAAGGTGCACTGTTCCATATCCACATAAAACTGTCCTGTATAAGGCGGTGGCAAGAGAGAAGCCACAATAGAAACCATCTGAACCAAGTTTCGAAATGTTTTCTGGTCAGAAGAGACCAAGCTAGAGGGTTTGCACCAAAATTCAAATAATCTAGTGTGGAAAAAACCCTAATGCTGCCCATCTATTGAGAAATACCATCTCTCCTGTAAAGTCTGATGGTGTCAGTCAAGCTATGGAGATGCTTTCATAAGAGGCGATGATATATCTTAAGACTGAAGGAACAGTAGATACAAGTTTTCAGGGTAATGGTCAAAATTTGATTCAGTTTGCTAAAAGTTTGCTAGAAGTTGACCTCTCAGCAGGACAATGATCCAGAGCACAAGGCCAAAGCAACACTGAAGTGGCTCAGAAAGAGTTATGCTAAAGAAGCAAAGCTAACAAAGCCAGTCGGGGTAATGAGGGTTGCATAGTGCTTAGCAAGCTAATCTTAGCAAGCTAGTGTTGCTTGTATGCCTGCTATTTAGGTTAGATAAGGCCAGGTATGAATCTAATAAAAATGTGTTGCTAACTAAGAGATCTGAACTAATGAAAGTGTTAACTAAGTGAGTTTAGTTAATGAGGGCTAGAGAGTAAGCCAAACAAGATGCTAGCTAAGCTGGTAAGATAACAAAATAAGAATTTTTTTTTAAATTTTTAAATCTAATATAGGGGGTATGCAGATTATTAATGGGTACAAGAGAGAGAGAGAGAGAGAGAGAGAGAGAGAGAGAGAGAGAGAGAGCTAAATTAAGGTGTAATTATATATATACACAGTATATATATATACACAGTACTGTGCAAAAGTCTTAGGCACATGCAAAGAAATGCTTTAGAGCAAAGATGCCTTCAAAAATAATTAAATTAAATGTTTCTACATTTAAAAAAATACTATAAAGAGCAGTAAACAGTAAAAATTGAAACAAAATCAATATTTGGTGTGACGACCTTTTGCTTTTAAAAAAATTTGACTCACGTACAATTTGTGCAGTTTTATAAGGAAATTAGCTGTAAGTTTTACTGAGCATCTTGCAGAAGCAGCCGCAGTTCTTCTGGAGACTTTGTCACACTTGGTCTCTTATGTAATATGCTGCTTTCTTTACTGACATACAAACATTTTTGTGTAACATTTAATTTTGTGCTGGAAAACCAATGTTTGGAAATCTAAATTTTTTTTTGTAGTGACTAGATAATGTAGAAGTCATAAAATAAAAATCTATAACAAAGTTTATATATATATATATATATATATATATATATATATATATATATATATATATATATATATATGTGTGTGTGTGTGTGTGTGTGTGTACACCCGTCAACCATAACATTAAAACCACTGACATGAATATTATTCTACATTTTAATATTATTTTACTTCCAGAACTGACTGTTCACTTGCTGCCTAATATATCCCACCCCTTGACAGGTGCCACTGTAATGAGATAATTAAAGTTATTCACTTCACCTGACAGTGGTTTTAATTACGTACTCATTACCCAGTTTCTAGTTGCCCATGATGATGGCTTAGAAGCAGCAGGGTTAACCATTCACAACACAAGCTGGACAACATCTGGGGACAAATAAACATCACTGTAGTTTTGGCCAGCCAGCCCCCAAATGGACTATAGCAAAAAAAAAAAAAAAAAAAAAAAATTCATCATGCACAGATTAACCTATCTTGGGTTCATTAATTGTAATCTTTTTTTCTTCCTTGGAAGTGACAAATCCACAGATTCAACTCTGGATTTAAGATTTTAAGAGTTTAGCCCTCTTCTTGGAATGGATGCATGATCTTCCAGATATTTCTGTATACCATACAAAAAATAGAACATCAAGAACAAGGGAAAAATATTTCTTTTTATTTAAGACATGTTACAATTCTTAAAAATTATTACGATTTTAACGCCACATTGGCCTGTTTTCATTTACAGAATCCTAATATATTTTGTACAATTCTTCAACTTCTGGCATTTAAAATAAAATCTTCATCAAATTTCACAGTTGTTCTCTTTCTCTTTCTGTACCTATAGAACCTGTAGGAGCTCTCTCTCTACTTCTCTCAGTCTCTGGTGGCATAGAACAGACCCCAGCGTTGATCTCCGGCTTCACAGCGCTGCAACTTTTCTGTCCAACCATTTACAATAGCATCATAGTCCTCCTGGGAAAACTCCTGCATGGAGGCAGAACATTGTTATAACCCATTCATAACATGTTTACATTATGTTTCTGATCTATTCCTAAACTCTCATACTGTGAAGCATAGGTATTTATTTTGTGCCATAGCACAAATGAGCATTTGTTTGGGTTATTTAGGGACATTCACATTCTATGTGTGTGTGTGTGCGTGTGTGTGTTCTTTTACCTGTATAAATTCCACTTTAATCTCCTCTGCTCTCTTAAGCTCAGCCTTTATCACCTGAATGAACTGGGCAGTTCTGTCTTCTGCTCTTACATTGGTGAACCCTGCTTCTTCCAAGAACTAAAAGACACACACGCGCACACACACACACACACACACACACACACATTGTCATTAGGAATGAGGAAAATATTATCGTACATGCAAAACCAAAAAATATTTGAATATCTGCACGATATCTGCACACTAAGTACATTGTCCTTAACCATCACGTGACAGTTAGCATACCTAACAATCTCTCTCTCCCTCTCCCTCCCTTTCTCCATCTCTCTCTCTGTCGAGCTACACATGCTACTCCTGAGATACCTGACCCTTTCTGCTCTCCAGAACTGCCTGATCCATCCTGATGCCCTACTTCTGGAGTTCTCATCACTTGGAAATCACTTGCTGCTGCTGAGGATGGCCCCACATGGACAGCCTAAAGACCAATGAGATCACGATGGCTTTGGACTGCAATTGATATGAACAGTCTTGCTATGATGGATTAGGACTACAGTTGCTATGATAGCTTTAGGACTGCAATTGCCACGAACAGGTTTGCACTCAAATCTCCATCAGTGAACAGTTGATAACTTCATCAAAATTGACTTCATGTAAAAACTATAATGCATTTCCTGTTTACACAATTGCACTTTTAACCATGTAGTACACAGTTATAGAAGGGAATTGTTTATAATTGCATTATTTGTTGTCACACAGATGAGGATGGGTTCCTTTCTGAGTCTGGTTCCTCTCAGGGTCTTTCCTCATATCGTCTTTTACTTGCCACCATCACCTCCGGCTTTCTCATTATGGATAAATTTATAAATGTATAAGTTTAGAACATATATCCTGAATTTATATATTTCTGTAAAGCTGCTTTGCGACAATGCCCATTGTTAAAAGCGTTATACAAATAAAATTGAATTGAATATCTGTAACATATAAAACAGCACTGCTATTTAGATAGACTGTGTGATTATTTCCTCTGTGTTTGATACATATCTGTGTTCCACTAAGTCTAAACAACTCTATTTTAGCATTTAGTGTTTTTAGTGTCTATTTTTAAGCCAAGATCTGAAGCACACCATCATATGACTGTCTAAATATAGACATACAGTATGTGACAGGAAATCGTTTTGATTCAAATCACAGTTTTCTATCTTTGGTTCTGCACATGATGAAGAACTCCGCTTCTCTAGCTTTCTTTAAACACATTCGTTTTCCACTTGTCTCTCTTCTCTCTCTTTCTATATTATATATAGCTAGAAACATGCTGAGATGGAGAATTAATAAGCTACAGCACTACCTCAGAGAACAGCCTTCAATGCTCAGGATGTCAGTTAAAGTTAAAGAGAGTATGTGTGTATTTGAGCTAGAACTTACCATTAACTACATGTGATATATACTCATTTAAATGTCAACAAATTAATGGACCAACATACAGACGATCTTGATCTCAATATTTTGCTGCCTGTGTGACTTTTGACTTTAAAATGTTACAGATACATTTTGACATATAAGGTGTGTGTTCAGTCTTCACATACATTTCATATCATTCATACAAGATGACTTGGAGAAAGAGTTCACCAGTGAGTTAGTACTCGAGTCCTTAAGTTTCCGGTAGTGACCTTGTCTGTTCTATTTATTGAGTTCTTCCTAGTTTAGTTAAATCTGTCTGCTGATCACCTGACGCTTGTCTATTGACTTGATTTTGGTTTGCCCTTTTAAATGTGTGTGTTTCACTGAATAAAACCATGCACCTGCGCCCTAAGCCTATCCATGCTTGACAACACTGATATTTACTGGATCACGTTTTATAAGAACATGAAAAACAGACCTGATCTGAGGTCAGTACTTTTGTTCCAGTACTTTTGAGTTAAGTGCAATTATTTCAGTTTATGGTGGCTCACCTTGCCGTATCTCTGTGGTGTATAAAGGATGTAACCTCTCTGGTTAACATACTCCTGAAAGGCAGGAGTCCATGGTTTCTCTCCACAGCAGTAATCACTGATTAGCACCTTTCCACCAGGCTTCAACCATGACTACACACACACACAAAACAGAATGAGGCACACAGTATAGACAACCGATACTTGGTTTACTGCATATGTAAGGCTTATTGCATGAAATAAACGACATGACCAGTAGATGGCAGTGATATGTAAGAGAGTTTAAGTTTTTTTTTTTTTTTTTGCATTTAAGGCAATTCAGCAAATATGCTGCGTTCGGCTTAACTCGGAACTCGGAACTCGGAACGACATCATTTTCGACCTCTGTGCTTTCGAGCTACAAAGTGGGGAAAAAAACATGGGCACCTCCATGTTCGTCTTTTGTTAGCAACACTCTAGCCAATTAACTGTGATGAGTGATGTATGCTTACCTCCTCATAACAGAAAACTGTATATATTCATTTATAGCTTTAAAAACCTAATGTGTCTGTATGTTGGCTGATCTAAAGCAAACACTTGTGTATACAGCATATCTCATTTAAAAATAAAGAAGTGCTACTTTGTTTACTGCTGATGCTGTGAGCAGCCATGTTGATTCGATGTCACTTGCTGAACTCAGGGGGTTGAGGAGACCGACCCGAATTTCTGAGTACGAATTCTCAGTTAAGGGATTTTTTTCTTTGTTTTTTCCTAGTCTGAGGTCGGAAATTCCGAGTTACGAGTTTTAGTTGAATGCAGCAACCGACCAGCACTAATACACACACATACACACACATATACTCACATGAAATTTTCTGAAGAGTCTGAGTTTATCACTGATGTGCAGAATGGTGTCCCTACTGTACACCACATCAAACGAGCTATCTGGAAATGTTCTCTTAGTGGCGTCTGACACCTCAAACTGCACCTGAAGCAGAATGGACATTTAGTTGTCACCTACTGTAAGTGTAAAAGAAGTGTGATAAATCATGGTAAAAAAATCTTCCCTATAGCTTTTGATTGTTAATGTGTATTAGGCCAAAAGAGTGTCACTCACAGATGGCAGTTTCTCAGTCACAGCCCTCTCCATAGCGATCTCCACCATGTTTGATGACAAGTCCATTCCCAAAACATCCACCCCAAAGGTCTGTCAATCAAGCAAACAGCCAGTGAGGCAATTGAGAAAATCATGAACTGGCTTTGTACCTCTGCCTTCACTGAGCATTAACCAAGTTAAAACTGAATCATTAAAAACGTATACATTCTGGGAAAAGCACCATGCAAACGAAGAAGACTCGGGTAGGTTAAGTAGTATGGAAGAGTGCAAGGAAAGGAAACCATCCAGATCCACACGCCAAAAACACAAAACAATTTCACACAGTAATGCAGCGAGACAAAGGGAAGCTCAGGCAGGTGACAGTACAACCCTCCTACCACCCTGACACTGTTACGTTGATCAGTCAGTCAGCGACCACGCGGCTCACCTTGGCCATGTAGAAATCTCCTCCCCCAATTCCACAGCCCACATCGAGGACTCTTTGTCCTGGCCTAAGGTTCAGCAGGTCAACAAACTCCTGAAGGGGTCAAGAGGAAAAAATCACGAATTCAGGAAAAATAAAACATTAACACTCAGTGAACATTTGTCTAAGACACCAAAACTACTTAATTCAGTGTAAATTTCAGCAGAAAACTAAATATCCAGAAACTCATGCAATGTTTTCATAAAGAAAAAGTGAGGACTTCCTTACTGATAACATGATTACTGGTCGATTCCTACCTACATGTTTGATTTCAGGCTCAAGACCTTTATCTACATGATTTTATGCATTATGTTGCTGCCACATGATTGACTGATTGGATAGTTGCATGGCTCAGCAGGAGTATATGTGTTCCTAATTAAGTGGTCGTAAATGTATTTTTGTATTTTAAGTGGCAGAGTTTAAGACACTTGCACCTATATGCTATCTCTGCATTGCACGTTACATTTTCAAAATATTTTGCCTCATGAGTTCCAGTGCGTAAAGTGCTGTTTTTAAAATAAGAACGTAAAACAGAATTGTACAATAAGAATGTAAAACAGAATTTGGCACCATGAAAACCTATAGTAATCTACATATTACATACTGTAGTGTGTTGCTGTACACACACACACACACACACACAAACACAATGGTCCAATGAAATACAATATGTTTAACACTCTTTATTTCCACAAATTAAATGTACCTTTTTAATAGCTATATAGTTTAATACACATTGATTAAAACCTGTAAATTATGCTTCAGTTCTTCCTTTAAACTAATTAATGCATCCCAACAGAACATGCTTTTGTTTATTTTAAAATCGTTTGGAGTACTACTGCCCCCAAATGGAAAATACATTACACTGCAAAACTTGCCAGATTAGAAATGCTTGTAAAGCATTTAATTTACTAGCTCCCCTTGCACGCTGTCTGTTTAAACCCTTGGCCCTTTCTCTTATCTAGGCTGTCTCTTCTTGCCCCTTACCTTGGTGGTTCTGGATCCACCAGTACTGACATAACCAGAGCCGAACATCTTCTCATATCGCAGAATTCCCCTGCGTGTATACTGCTGGTTATCCAGGAACTGCTGGAAGGTGCTGAAGCCTCCTTGGTGCTGCTGGTCCAAGTCCCGACAAGCTTTCTGCATCAGCCAACACACTTGATTCTTGTTTTTCTTCATCTGAGACAGAGAAATGATCAGTTAATTCATGTTCTAATGCTGTCGCCATTACTTATCAGTATTCTCTCGGTGCATACCTGAAAAAAGGGCATTTAAACCAGTGCCTACAGTGGTATTGTTTACTTATTATAACAGAATGCTAATGTAAAAAGTCTTTTAAGCCTTTTTTAAACAGATTTTTTCTAGTGTAGGGATCATGGTGTTGAATCTACTTAACAAATGCCTTAGTCAGGGCATTTGTCCAGCAGATTTTAAGCATGCTACAGTTTTTCCTCTCTTAAAGAGGCCTAATTTGGCACCGATAATTTTAGACCGATCTCAAATTTACCTTTTTTAGCCAAGGTTTTAGAAAAAGTGGTTTTTAAGCAACTATAAGCACACATTATGTTGCATTCAATTGGTGAGCCCTTTCAGTCGGGCTTTAAATCCTGTCATAGTACTGAGACAGTGTTGGTCAAAGTGTTAAATGATATTTTTGTATCACTGGACAATGGCGAAAATGTTATTTTAATTTTGCTTGATCTCAGTGCAGCGTTTGATATGGTGGACCATGAGATTTTAATTAAGCGCTTAGAACACTGGGTTGGCCTAAAAGGTAATGTGCTGAAATGGTTCAAATCTTATCTTATGGACAGATTTTTCTCTGTTAGCTTTGGGGGCTGTAATTCATCAAGATTACATCTTCCCTGGGGAGTTCCACAAGGATCAATTCTTGCTCCAATTCTTTTTTCCCTTTATATGCTACCTTTGGGGGCAATCTTTCGCAAAATAAAGTATCATTTCACTGTTATGCTGATGATACTCAGATTTATTTGCCCGTGAGAGAGTTAAATTCAAATTCATTTGGTGCTTTATTTGCATGTTTACACGATGTTAAGGATTGGATGGCTTCAAATTTTTTGAAGCTTAACGAAAGTAAAACTGAAGTTATCGTGTTTGGCCCTAGAAAGCATGAAGTGCTTCAGTGCTTGAATGCAACTTCTTTGTCGGGTTTTATTAAATCCAGTGTAAAAAATCTGGGATTTGTTCTGGATAGTGATTTAAAGTTGGACAGGCAAATAAATACTGTGGTGAGATCTTGTTTTTTTAATCTACGTCTGCTAGCCAAAACTAAACCATTCCTATCCAGTTCAGATTTTGAGAAAGCAATTACTGCCATTGTTTTTTCTTGAATGGACTATTGTAACTCCCTTTATTATGGAGTTGACGCTCAAGCACTTATGCGTTTACAGAAAATCCAAAATGCAGCAGCAAAAATGATCAAGTCGGCAAAGAAATATGAATCGGTAACTCCGTTATTAATTTCTTTAAAGTGGCTGCCAGTACGACTTAGAGTTATCTATAAGATTCTCGTACTAGTTTTCAAGGCCCTGCACAATCTAGCTCCTGTGTATTTGTCCATTATGGTGTCATTCTACTTTCCCTCTAGATCTCTGAGATCAGAAAATCGACGTGTTATGTGCTACTAGGACAAAATACAAACACAGAGGAGATAGAGCCTTTTCTCGAGCAGGCCCTAAATTGTGGAACGATCTCCCTCTTTTTATTCAATCTATTAAATCTTTACCTCTGTTTAAATGTATATTAAAACAACATCTTTTAAATACAAATGGGGAGCTCATTGGATGAAGTTATTGTGTGTGTGTGTGTGTGTGTATGTGCAGGTGATGTTTGTGTGTCTATTATTGTATTTTTATTGTATTTCTTAGTACGTGATTGTAAAGCACTCTGGGCAACGCAAGTTGTATTAAATTGTGCTATATAAACAAACAAACAAACAAACAAACAAACAAACATGACTAAAGACTCTGTGCTCCCTATACACTGTTCCTATATCATATTAGAAGATATAAAACAAGTATGTATGTGCAGGATGATACATTCATACATTCATCCATGGATGCCACTGATCTGATTTGTGCACCATTTGGAAAGGTCCAAAGTCATGTTTGATAACTACACACAACCAGCAGACAGAGTTCAGAGCGTCAGCAGATGTTATCATTGTGCCCTACACTGAAGTGATTTAAAGATGTACCTAGAGGTAAATTTAAAATATTTCATATGATATTTCTCACTAACAAAAGAAACTAAATGATTTACCTTAATGTAGGTCTGTACAGTTCTGCTCAGGACGGTATCAAACCCATAGGACCGTTTACCCTTCTCCTCTGACTCCTCCCATATAACTGATGTGATCAGATGGTTATAATGGGCAGGACTACGGTAGTGAGTGGGGTTAAAATCTCTCTTACTGTCTCCTGTGAAGGACAAAAATGGTTAATTTTTAAATCGTAGGTCTGTTAAAGAGACCAAACGGCACCTGGCACTTATATAATTCACACAGATTATATCGACTGCAACTGTCAAAATATTTCACTGGCAATAACAAAGTAATAAAATACATTAATATATTTTGATCTTTTGTATGGAATGTAGTATCTATCGCTAATTGTGCTATAAATGACAGAAAATGATTCATAACTATTTGTAACTATGTGTCAGACTCTAAGTTTTATAAAACCCAGACTAACCTACACAATACACAACGTACTTTACAACTAATCAGTTCCAAAAACTATACAAGGGTGGAAATTAGGCAATGTTTTGGAGCAAAAGAATAGTGAAAAATCACTGCGAGAGGGTCTGACAATGACGCCATCGATGGAAATATTTAGAGGCTGTAATGAACATGGGTGTAACGAGTAATTTGGATTTGGATCAATGCATCAACTGAAGTAACAATTATAAACTGATTATTATTGATTATAATTGATTATAGACTGATTATTATTTATTATAATAGAGGGCTAGAACTCTGATACTTAATGATGATGATCTGTTAACGGTAGGCCCAGATTCTGAACAGTGATAGTCACATATTGAATGGAAGCTACTAAATCGAATCAGATGCATCATAGCAGATTTAGACGTACTGTCAAATATGTTGTGGAGCAGACATAAAAAATTCAGGGTTATCAGGATTTAATTAAAAAAAGAAGTTAGTGTTCATCCATAATTTTATATCATGAATACATGCTTTTAGTGATACGCATGGCAGAACTATAATGGACCTACTGTACTTCTGGCATGATCTGAGTGTCATCTCTATAACAGTGCAAGACCCCATTCCCCATTTAACATGGGAGCTAATACATTTATTGAGGACAAGGGGACTAAAATTAATCAACCACTATATGCACTATAGAAATACACTATAGTGTATTTTCAAAGGTAACCTGATTGGTGGAAACAGGATTCTCTGAAGAAGAGGTAACCGCTGGGACGAAGCCAGGACAGCATCTTCTCTGTCAGTGAGCACAGCTCCTTGTCACTCAGGTACATGAGCAGCCAGTTAGAAAAGATCAGGTCAAAACTGTGGGAAGGAAACCAAACAACTTTAAACAGACCCATGATTCCAATCATGCACCAAGACTCATTTGCCTACCTGGCATTCCAACCATGACTTGGTTTAATGCTATACCAAGTATTACACTGGACTGGGCTCAACCCAACTCAGCACAATTCAGAGTAACATCATTCAGCAAAAAATGTTTAAGATCTCGGTGGTTTGGACCAAGGCCATGACCTGAACCACAAAATCCATTGACAGACCCCAGCTATAGAACCTGCATTACTTCCCGTAACGGTGAGTCAAGGTGACTGGATGTGTTATTCCATGATGAAGCAATGTGAATGAATGGCAAAATAACATGTGATGCTTTGTAATACAATTCTTACAAGTTTATTCATTCATTTGCTTGTTTGTTCTCTCATTCATCCACTTATTCATGAGAATACATGAGAAAACAGCACGGTTCTATCCACAACATTATTCCAATTCCCACCTCTTTTCAGGAAACTCCAGCTGTGTGACATCTGCTTGGATAAACTCTGCGTTTCCAAGGTGACTGTTCTCTTCCTTGTTTTTTTCCACAAAGTTCTCCATAAAGTCCACGGCCGTCACGTGATGTGCCTTGCCAATGAAATGACTTGTGTATCGTCTGGAAAGATCAAAGGTCACATTTTTATAAAGGCATACAACCAGATGAACAGCTCCTGAAGTAGTTAAATAATCATCAAGACTATGTTCTTTACATATCTACAGCAGTCTACAGAAAATGCATTGATTGTTGGACTTTTAATATTGCTACTTATTGCCTTTTGAAAGCAGTTTTACATTTTTACTTCCATTAGATTAATAGTGTCATCAGTACAAGTCTGGGATTTTAAACCTCTGCAGGTTTTGTTCCTAAAGAATTTAAATACTTTCATTCTTACTAAATAAATGTATTGCATTTTACTCCATTGATGGTATTGTAAAACTTTGTTCTGCTTGCATTGACTTCTTACCCATATTTGCAGCATGCCAAATGTGTTAATATACTACCAACATTCTGAATGGATTACCTATTTGGATGTTTGAGATGATAAAGGCCAAGTCCATGTTTTGCTTAAAAATTGTGATGTGTATTAATGTGTTACTAAATATTCGCATCAATTGGCTTTATCAGCATCATCCCTCTGAACAAAATAATCGAAGCAATAAAGGCAAACAGTAAGCACCTCTCTAAAAGACATAAAAATAAATAGGCATATAATGTAAATATGACATGATTTAGCATTAATTTTATTAATTGTGATTGAGTTTTTATATTCACTGATCTAAGAGCATGTTGTACATTGTTTATAACAGATCTGCAATTTGGATGTGGAAGATGATGCAAAGTCAAAAAGCAGCTTCCTAAAAGACAACACTATGTATATACATTGCCTGTACCTATGTCCCAACCTTCCCTTCTCACTCAAACTTCCCTCAGACATGATAAAAAAAAACAGCCCAAACTTAGGAAATTATTTACAAGATACACCCAAGGACCAAAACATCTCATTTTATTTTTACAGCAAAACATGAAACATAGCTTTATCTCACGAATGATATTAATATAAAGCATGTTTATGGAAACAGATACACAAAAGCCCTTGACGTACTTGTGGAAAAATAATGGAAATTTTTTTTGGTTTAGCTCCAGGTTATGGTAGTAATTTAAATGGGGCTTCTGGACAGAAGATAGACGTTAATTATAGATTCATGAAATTGTGTTTGCTGTAGCTAGATTACATTGTGTAAGTTTAGAGCAGGTATGTCAATTTTTGTGAGGACCTGAAGGCCCGTAATCCAAGACTAGTAATTTGTTTACTTATTTAACAGATTCCATTGATTAACACCAATAACCTAGGCTCTGAAATTAGAATAGGGCATTTCTAGGAAAAAGAAGGGCTAACAGAAACTTTAGGTGATAACACTTATTATACTGATTAAAAGAATAGAACTAACCAGATAGCTACACTATAAGCATAGAGATATGAAGGTAAGAGCTGATGAAGTAGCCTGCTGGAGGTTTATTGCAATAAGAGGAAAGGAAATGGGGATCAGACATTATACGATAAAGTGTAATTTCCCCCTATTACTTATATGTTATTTTAATAATTTGGAACTGTCATAAAGGTATTTTAGGACAATCTTATTAATATGGTGAGACTGTTTGATGGTAGATTGTGCCTTAAATGAACGAATTTGTGTCATCTCCCTCCTACTGCTCTTACTAGTATAATTCTACAGATGAAAACAATCATGTTTTTATTTTTTATATTTCCTCATCACATCAAAACTAATTCCTGGTTATGGCACTGCCAACACCCAATGTGTTTCCGCTGGCCGTGATTTGACACATGTGGTCTAGAAAAAGGGAGTTGAGCTCTGTTTCTGTCAATAATAATACAGTGAGGTCACTAACCCAATGCCAGCACCTAGTTCCAATACATCAATGCCATCCAGGCTGGGCAGCATCTCCAGGATCTCAGGCAGCTCATGCTTGGTCAGCTGCTGTGCGTTGGAATCCAGCATCATCTCCTCCACTGTGGCACGTTGAGAATGCTCCTTCCAGAACGCAATCATGGTGGTACGCTCTTTTCCCATGGAGACAGAATTGAACATTTTTTTTTTAACAGTTTTGCATACAGATTTGAATTTGAATATTTTATTGAAAAAAAAAAACATTAAAAAAACTGATTTTGAATATAGTTAAAATAACTCTTCATTCATTCTACATGCTAATCTTCATTCACAAGTCATACATTTTAAATTCTGCTGAAATACTATTTACCTCTTTAAAGTAACCAATGATGTATAAAAAATTTTGCTATTTCACAGATATGACCTGGTGTACTTTGGTCACTTGTGCAAATGTGGAGCAGCATGCTCAGTTCGCCGTTTAGCTCCGTGGAGTTATTATTGCACCTAGTGGTCTAAAATGGGAAATACAACAAGCTCTAACAGAGGCCCATTGGAGAAAGAATCACTCTGCCCCATGCTCACTCTATGAATATTTTATGTATGAGTGGAGGAAAAACAGCGGACAGGACAATTAATGACATTAATTATATCACTAATTGGTTAGTCATATTTAAAACACTTATTGTAAATGAAACTGTAACTGAACAAGGATTAAATGTACTTTGTTTAACAGAAACAAGAATTAGACCCAATGAGTATGTAGTAAATGAAGCTAGCCCCCCTTGATACAGCTACATACACTGCCCCTGAATGTGGATAACTCATTATAAGTATTTTTTTTTTTTTTACAAACATAAACATAGCCACAAAAATAAGTCCTGTTTCCAGTATTTAATATTTACAGACCACCAGGGCTGTATTCTGAATTTCAAACCTGGTTGTTTCAGCAGAAAAAGTAATTGTTGGATACTTTAATATTCATTTTCATAATAGACAGTTTTTATGTCTATTTTTTTTTATTTCTTATTTTTCATTCTTTTGGATTTTTCACCCTAATTTGGTCTTGGTCAAATCCCACTCACCAGCCACCTCTCCCTTGCCATGCCTCCCCCAACAACTGGGGAGGCTGAAAGCTAACACAAGCTAACTATTATAATGGGATCATGTAACCGTATAACCTCTAATGCGTGTTTCTTGTGATCTGGAGCTATCAGTTGTGGGCTGTGCAGATTGGGATCTCTCGTGTTCAAACAGTTCAACTGCATTAGATGCTTAATAGAATTCTGATATACATGATTGAATATTGAATATTCCCACGATGCACACCGTCAAATTATTGCATCGTGATGCATCTTGTCACGATGTATTGTTACAGCCATATCAGCCAGTGTCGCAGGACAGCATAATACACTCAGAGAAAAGTACGATGCCACCCCTCCCAACCAGACAGACAATTTTGCTCTCTTGGTCACCTGGCCATTGATGGCTTTGGCATCGCTGTGCTTCGAACAACGAAGCAATCTCACAATCTCCAGGCGATACGATATGGCGAACATTCTTCTGTTGTGTCACTCAGGAACCCTGTTTGTGTCGATTTTAAACTCAGTAGCAGTCAATCAGAGTATAATAGGACCCACTAATTATGATTTAATACTGACATTTGGATTAAATATAAAAAAAACACAGTCACATCATCCCAGTCTGAAGCTACTTTAGATCACTACCTCATTTCATTTAAAATATGTCTTAGTCATAATATACAGTATACACTTCTCCATGCTATCGCATCAAGCATTCAATCACATCAGCTGCTGTATAGATTAATTGAAAATCTCCCAGTTTTATCGACTAGCTGGCTCATCATCTGACCCCACAGAACCTGATCAGGTGACTGAATGCTTAGAGTCAACGTTCTGCTACATTCTAGAGAATGTAGCTCCACTTAAAAGAAAAATAATTAGAGAGAAAAAATTAGCACTCTGATATAATGATCACATTCACACCTTAAAGCAGACCACTTGAAAGTTAGAACATAAATGCAGTCAAATTAAATTCCATCCAAACTGCATGGAAGGAGAGCCTTAATTATGGGAAGGCTCTTACAAAATAATCTTAGATTCTTACCTAATACTGTAGCAAAGTTAATTAGAAAAAAGACCCCATATTCACAGATAACAAGAATATGTAATAGTGTTGACTTTATGAGTTTTTTCATTGAAAAAATGAGAATATTAGATTGAAATTCAGAGTAGTCAGACAATTTGATGACTATGTAAAATAAAAAACAATACAACATCATTAGAGTGATTAGAGTCTTTTACTCCGCTCCAACAGCCCAAACTAATTTCACTAATTTCCTCTTCAAAACCATCTTTTGTAATGGAGCACTTATGCCAAAGGCAGTCAAACTTCTATTAAAAATAATCTATTCCTCACTTAGCACAGGATATGTACCTAAATCATCTAAACTAGCTGTTATCAAACCACTGATTAAAAATTTCAACTTTGACCCTTGTTAGCTGTCTAACTATAGGCCAACATCAAACCTTCCCTTTATCTTCAAGATCCTAAAAAAGGTTGTAATACCGCGGTGAGGCTCATACTTGTATAGCAATCACATTCATAAAATCTTTCAGTCACTAATTAAGTCTCATCACAATACTGAGAGAGCACTGGTTAAAGTGGTAAATGACTAACTACTGAAATCTGATCAGGGTTGTGTCTCCTTGCTTGTGTTCCTTGATCTTAGTGCAGCTTTTGATAACATAGATCACAATATTCTTTTAGACAGATTAAAAAATGTTGCTGGAGATGTCTCTTTCCTGGCTCAGGTCTTATTTGACTGATCGTTATCAGTATATAGATGTAAATGTTGAATTCCCAAGCATACAAAAATAAAGTTTATGTTCTACAAGGCTTTGTTCCAGGTCCACCCAGAGGTGGCAAATATAGAGAAAAGAGCAATAGGCCTAGATTATTACAATTATTCATAAACATGGCATTAGCTTTCACTGCTATGCTGATGCCACATAGCTACTGTACATGTTTCAGCATAGCCAGATGATATACACCAGCTTTGTAAAGTTTTGGAATGTGTAAAAGACATTAGTCACTGGAGGTTGAGTAACTTCCTCCTTATTTCAGACAAGACAGAAGAACCTCTACTAGGGCTAAAGGCAGCTAGAAGTAAGCTTTCTGATTATATAGTAACTCTGGATGGTCTGTCAGTTATATTATGTGCTGCAGTGAAAGACCTTGGTGTGATCATTGACTCTAGTCTCTCATTTGAAGCTCGTGTAGATAATATTGCTATGATAGCCTTTTTTCATCTCAAAAATATTGCAGAATAAAAAATATTGCAGAATAATAATGCAGAAGAAATAAAGTGTCACTACATGATGCAGAAAAACTAGTTTGTTACCCCTAGGTTGGACCACTGTAACACCTTGCTGTCTGGATGTTCCAGCATGTACAAAAACAAGCTCCAGCTAGTCCAGAATGCAACAGCCATTGTTCTTATTAGAACCAGAAGATTTGATCTTATTACCCCTTTCTTATCCACACTGCATTGACTCCCAGTAAAATTTTGCATTGATTATAAAATACTACTAATGATATACAAAGCACTAGCTCCACAGTATCTGAGTAAACTTTTGGTCTATTATGACCCTCACGGTCAGATCAAAAGGCGCAGGCTCTTTATAAGTACCTAGAATAATGAAGACTACATCAGGGGCAGAGCTTTTATCTATAAAGCCCATGAAATAGGCTTTCCACCTATGAAACAGCCTTCCAATTAGTGCTCAGGACTCTAACACAGCCTCAATCTATAAGTCTAAGTTGAAAATAAATTTATTTAGTCAAGATTTTAAGATAGCGTTTCTCTTAGGTAAAGGCACACATCTGGGGCATTCATGGGCACAGGGAGTTCTGGTAAACCTGAAAGTTCTGATGCCGGAAAGTTTTGATGCTGCACATGGATTCCCTAAAGATCGCTGTGGATGGTATCACATGGATACCCTAAAGATTGCTGTGGATGGTACCACATGGATACCCTAAAGGTGGCTGTTGATGGTCTCACTTGGATAGCCTAAAGATTGCACTTCCTGAAAACAGTTTATGCACAAGTCTCATCCATTCTACAGTGGATAACTTCACTTGGATACTATAGATTTAAAGTTAAAATCTCTACTGAAATCAAAAAAGGACCCTAATGCTCATACTCAGAATCCTTTCAACCCACTCAATATAGTCTGTCTTTATGGCATAAGTAGGGAAAGTGTCACACAGAAGAGGATATGCTCCCTTTTGAGTCTGGTTCCTCTCTAGGTTTCTTCCTCATGTTGTCTCAGGGAGTTTTTCCTTGATTAGAAAGGATATGATTAGCAAGTTTAATCTACATTATGTTATGTAGCTAGCTAAGCAACTAGCTAGGTTGTTGGAGTGCAGTTATCAGTTACCAGAAACCATCATAACTGCGGCAATTGCTTATAAAATTAGAAGACCTGATTTCAATAAAGCCATGTTCGACAAATCTATGCATCTGAAAAAAGTCAACCTCCTATTACGCCGTTACTCTAAAATTCACTAGATAGTAGCCTATATTGTAAGTCTAATGTGATAGGCTTAACTGACATAGCTTGAGGTTATGTTATTATTAATGTCATCCTTCCCCACCTAAATCTATGGTCACAAGCTGCTGCTGTAAATAACCAAACTGTGTTTGACACACAGGCTAGGGATAGAATAAGGTACACTTGAATTAAGATGATGTAAAGCTTGGGCTATTATGCAGTTGCATTAAGCAACAGTTGCATCAGCCACAACCGTAGTATTGATTTGATATCATGCCTATTATATGTTCCCCCGGTGAATTGTTTTTTAATCCCATTAATTAGAAATTCTTAACAATTAAACTGCCAGATAAAGTGCTGCTAATAACAGCCCTTTAAAAGAAAACAGTCTTTCTGTGTCTAAGACAAAGCCTTTTCTCCAGGATATAAGGTAAACTAACAGAACCTGCTGTCTCCAAAAAGTGCAAAGGAGTGCTTTATAACTACTACGGGATAAATGAAAAAGAATTACAATGGAACCAATTAAATATGTTTACTGCTGATATAGTCTGATATGTAGTGCAGTGTTTTATGAGACCAAATACTGTTCTTAAACAAATAATTTTATTACACAAGAGAGCAACAGTCAACCTGATTATTTCTATTGTTAACAGGCATCTAGCATTAATTGCATTTGTATAATTATAGCTAATTATACTAATGCAATTAATGCTTTACAGAGTCTGTAATTGACTTAACTTTTTATTTTACATAGTGAGGGGTAGACAACTTGTGCTCTCTCTCTCTCTCTCTCTCTCTCTCTCTCTCACACGAACACATTAGTTTGCTAGGTAAACACATTTTACTGCCATTGTCACACACACATACAGTAGCTGCTGAAGTACTGATGAATCATGGTAAACCATTGAAAAGCACAGCTGTCAATCAAATTATGCACTCACGTAACGTACGCATGCGCACTGCCTATAAGTCATTCAAACCAAAACTTCAAAAGCAAGTGAATCTAGTTAAAAAATAGTCACTTTGTGAAATATTCTTGCGCTCTTACCTTTGTCCATAATTTGTGAAAAAAGTTCAAACTTGTGCTACTATAAAAGATTAAAAATACAAACAGTAGGCTATGTGGTTTGTAGAACTCAATTCAAAAATTACTAAGTAGTAATAATCCAGTAGTCAAACTGTCAGACTGACAGTTATTCATTCGCTCCCTGGTTAAATACTGACTCAGTTTCCAGTTGTAAGTGCATACGCACACAACCACACACACTGATAAAGAGAGAGAGAGAGAGAGAGAGAGAGAGAGAGAGAGAGAAAGAGAGAGAGAGAGAGAGAGAGAGAGTCTTTGTGTGTGTGTGTGTGTGTGTGTGTGTGTGTATTAATGACGCTGTAACCCAAGGCCAGACTGGGACAAACATTTTTGAGACCACTGATCACCTACTGCTATGTAAACTCACCAAGCAATTTATTAGGAACACCTGTACATCTGCTCATTCATTCAAATATATAATTACCCCGTGAGATAACTCAAATAACCACTCGGAACAACAGTTGTAAGCAGAAAAGCATCTCAGAATGCACAGGTTTAACCAGTTTTAGAATGGAGTGCCTAATAATTTGGTTGGTGTGTGTATCTCAGAAGAAAAGCACGAGTTATGTTACTTTTAACAATAATAAAAGAAATGTTGTGAAATTGATACTTGTCTTCATTTGCGTGCATTTCTAATAGGAACTACTACCTTGAATGTATCTCAGCTCATCTCTTTCTCTGTAACCTATAGCATCAGTACTGCAGTTTACAGAAGCCACAACACCATTCAGATAAGGTCATAGGCTACAATACTATATCAAATCATGGCATTTCTTAATATTGAATTATTGAGTTTGACCTTTGTGACAAATAGCTTAAAATGTTTTCTTTTTCTTTCTGTCTGCCCTGACTCTCACTCACTTTCAGTAACGGGTTTATCCTGATGAGGGCCATGGTGGATCCACAAACAGTGTGGCAGGGCAACATGCACACACACGTTCACACCTAGGGGCAATTATTGGCATGGTTTTCAGGAGGTGGAAACGCCCACGTGCACAGGGGCAGAACAGCTCAGAATCAAACCCGGGACCCCAGAGGTGTGATGCAGCAACACCACCAACTGCACCACCATGCCACCCCTTACTGCCCTTACTGTGGTTAATCCAGCCTAATTAGATAACGTTATCTACCTTATCTATCTATTAGCTGATCAGACTGACCTGCACTTTAAGTTACTTTAAACATGTCTTGTTATTTTTCCCTTTCCCTCTCTGCACCTATCTGGCCGCTTCTGGTCCAGAGACCCTAACCCTAACCCTAACCCTGATGATCAGTTAACCAGTCTCATTCGCTACCCACAAGAGTCGCATGACAGGGAAGACCACCGCATTCCTCCCGAATCTCCTGTCAGCCAATCCGGACCTGCTGTAGAGACGTTTAGACTGGAGCGCGGCTGAATTCTCGAATCTGATTGGTCCGTAGGTGCGGATTAATTGTATATAACCGCACTGATAGTAGTTCCGGCTGTAACATAAATGATGCGCTCATTTTAATACGCTGCTGTTTCTATAGTAACAGCTCATTCACAGGGACGTGTATTGCGGACCCTCCACATAATCTAAGACTAACAATAAACACAGAAATAACCAGTGGTTTTTTTAAATTTAATTTTATTAAAAAAAAAACAAAAAACAAAACAACGTATAATCATTGACGTGGTGACGCTTTTCTGTGTGTAGACGCGTTTCTTTAACATTTATAGAAGGAGTCTCTGTTGTCAGAGCTTTGTAGCTAACACTTGTTTTTTATTCTTATTAACTCCGAGAGAGAGAGAGAGAGAGAGAGAGAGAGACAGAGAGCTGTTTATAACTGCTACATAAGTGATAACAAGAACTAACTTTTCTCGCGGAGAGCTTTTTCTCGTTCTATAATATGAAATGTAAATATGAACCGTTAAAAAGCGTCGTTTATTAATACATTTGTGCTTATTAATACATGTGTCGTTTATTAATACATTTTTTAAACCTGTAATCGTGGCAGGTCGCAGTAGTAAACCCGGAATAACACACTTCAGGTCGTGCGGTTATAAGAAAACAATCCACTTCGGAGTGCCAGCTGCTTCACGCGACCCCGCTGGTCTGTCACGTGTCCTTACGTAAACGTTCGATGTGTCAGTATGACGTGTTAAAGAGGAAAAGCTCGCTCACCTTTGACCTCACGCCCTGTCTGCACCCAGAAAGTGACCATAAACTGATGAATGATAAGAAATACAGTAAACGAAGAGACTCCAAGACAGACGTGTAACTGCCGCACAGTGACCTGTTCTAGTGTTGTTATATAATAAAAGCCCCCCCCGTCTGAGCGGCGCGTGACCACAGATTGTCGTGGGCAGGATGACATTAATAACGACAATTAAGTCGAGAGGCTGGTACACCTCACCTATGCTACAGGCAAAAGCTATAGGCTATGCTAGTTCTGCTAAGGTGATTTCTGAGAGTAACCCTGCGATAGACAGCTGAGAGTCGAGAACATACATTCATCCAGTCATCCAGTCCAGCAGCTCGTTCTGAGTGGTTTAAACGTACCTTAATTTATCTGTGTTCGAGGTAATGGCATGAACCAGGATTGACAGGCTTCAGCAAAATGTCCAGCCCAACTACACATCAAAAACCACACTAAAGAGCTGAGACTAGCCCAGAAAACTGTACGGTAACGCAAAAGGAAGACATTGTCCTTCTTTTTTTCAGCCTTTGCACGGTATTTCACTCGCGTTTCTGATGTAAGGACATTATCCACTGCAGAAATCCCCATTTCCCTGTTCCAGTCTTTGAAATATATCTTATAATAGAAATGGTTCTGTAGGTCACAGATACACTGTCTGCATTTATACTTTAACTTTTTTTTGTGGAACTGTGTTAGATTTCATTCAGATTATTCTCTATAAAATCAGAATATGGTGGTTATAGAGTGATTTTAATCCACCCAATCTGGCAACCTTGTCATAACAGGTCTGTCCGCTCCTCCTCCGCCGAGCATGGAGCAGGGCAGTGTGTATGTGTGTGTGTGTGTGTGTGACTCTCCGGGTGTGAACTCTGTGTGTGTGGCTGTAGAAGCAGGTTGAGCAACATCTAGAAAGGCCAGCAAATCAAGGGACCATCAGCTTATATCTGTCAAATAACAAACATTTTATTTTTTATTTATTATTTTTTTTAGAAAAATAGGAAATTAGTATCTCGACAGAATTTAACAGTATGTATTAATACATACTGTACAGCACAACATTAATATTTGTTGAACAGCTGATATAAATGGAGCCCAATATCTCATCACTCATCTGTCATGCTGTTACTGCATTTATTTTCACTTTCCACATTACATTCCAGTTTTTCACCTTGGTATGTTCCATCAGACAGGCTCCATATACACTGCTCATTTAAAGGATTATGACATTTAGCACATTACTAGGGGTCAAGATTTAATTCAAAATAGGCTAGGCTATAAAGAATCAGTGGAAATCCCTACAACTCAACAGGCACTGATAAAAAGCCTTCAGGTCTTAGAAGATAAAAACCCTTTTTTTCCCTTTAAAAGGTTTCTAAGATATAAAGACTATTCGATATGAAACAAATTAGGACTCCCAGTGCCAACCTGAGAGGAGTCCTGGCTTTCTCCTCATCACCTGCTGAGTCTTGGCTTTCTCCTTATTTTTTCCCTCTTAACTATCTGAGAGACCTTCTGCTTATCATTCATCACCATTCATCATCAATACTGGAATCTGTAATTTAGGAAAATGCCTATTAGAAACTAATAAGTAAATTCCCAAAATGGTCCCATGGATAATGCAGGTACATTTTAAAGACGTCCTGCCAGCCGATACATACATACATTATGTTCTATACATAATGCAGCTACTGTATGTACTAGCCATTGAATCTAGAGTTGGCTGAAATGTCTACTGAAACTGTAAATATAACTACAAATCAGCAGAACAAAACCAAAACATCCCGATTGCTTGTCCTTAAATACAACTACAAATTGAGGTTATACTGATTATTGCGATATTCTTTTAATTAAGCATTACCTTATCTCCATTCTTATATCTAACTTCAATAAAATTCTGTCTAATAGACAGAAGCCATCATGAACCGGTAGGAAACATTCAAGTCAGATTTATTTAATGCTAAATTCTGCTGAGAAATACATAATGGTACAAATACCATTACATAAATACAAATACATAATAATAACATAAAGCCAACTCCTATGAAGATTTATTAGTCTATGTAATGTGAACTCATCAGATTTTCCATCAAGTCTTTCACAAGGCTAAATATTCAAAACTTTTATTGTGATATTATAACACTGATAACTGACATTTGCATGAAAATATTATGCATTGTTTGTTTCCATAATTTTAGACTTACATGGAGTTTTATATAATACCTACATGAATGACGTAGCCTACCAGGCACATATTTACAATGAACTGGCCCATTAACCATCAGGTCAGGATGGCAAGGCATATTGTGTGTTGCATAATAGTAGCTAGTGTTTAATTATGACGTAAGAAGTGGTCTTACAGCGTAAACCAACCCCATATGAACACGACAGCCTGCTTATCAGCTGCATGCTGTGAGGTAGTCACTGACCAGGTGAAGTTCCTGGTGGGACACGACAACCTTGATGGACGTGTAAATGTACAACTCAGACCAAACTGATAACACAGTTTAACCTTTGACATGGTTCCAACACTACAATTCCAAAGTCCAGTGTCTGGATGACCTATGGGTTTATAATACCCGCCTCCCTTTTTCTTTCAGCTAAATGATATAATCATACGCACTAATAACTAGTACAGGGGAGGGACAAACCTGAGGATCTTATGCAAGACAAAACTGACTCACCGGAAGATGAATACATGTTTTCCCTTTTTCACTTCAGATTTGTACTTTTAAGTATTGATTTAAAGCAAGGCTTCCACTGATGACTGAGACGGGAGACTGGAGACATCATGTTTCAGTTGAACTCATACATTAGCAGCCTCTGATATGACATTCTTCAGCATTCAGCTAACTCATGCACTTCCTAATAAGTCAATGAGTCATGTTCTCTCATCGCAGAGAGATGTAATTTTATTTCATAGTCACAGAGACCATGAAAGATACAGAGCAAAGTTAAAGCAGCCCTTACTAGAAACCTGTCTTCAGCTTTCATTAACCCTCGCGTTGCGTAAGCTTCCATCTTTGGTGGTTTGGTCAAACTTGATAGGGCCACTTAAAACTTTTTATAAAGCATTTATTAAATATTTATTATCACATGTTGTTGCATTACACATTTTAAGCAACCTTATTTCTAGTCATCATCACACCATAAAATTTACATTCCTTTACATTCTTACATTTACATTCCGCAGTTTATGGTAAATAATCATCACTTATGTGAAACTATGCCACTTGTTGTTGAGTAAAATAAGCACAGTTTATATTTTATTTGGGGGTACTGTAGACCAGATACCAAAGAAAAACCTTGTAAAAAAAAAAAAAAAAAAAAATAAGAATTTCATTATCTAAAAAACTTAGCAAATTCAGTCAGTCCCATTTGAGTGCATATGTGTATTCATGCATGAGTAGCAATGTTCATGTGTTCAGAATGGCATGTGTCTTGCAAATGTATTTGCTGCATTTTATGCAGATGTTGTTTTTTTTTTTTTTTACATTCCTATAGGAGTGAAGAGCTGGGGTCAAAATTATAACCAGGGTTGCCAGGTCTCAGCAACATTTCCAGCCCAACTACATCTTACAAACTATGCAGAAAGACCTGCAACAAGCCCAATAGTTAGTGGGGAAAAAAGTGGGCAACAAGTTCACAAATGTTTGATTTTCGATATTTGCAATAGGCCTTTTTGTCATCAGCTAATACGGACATTTCATAACCCCTCCTTTCCCTCTTTCCCTGCATGTGTGTGTGTGTGTGTGTGCGAAAGAGAGAGAGAGAGAGAGAGACAAACTTCAAACCCATATTTGAACAAAGATATTAAGCTTTATGCTTATATCCAGGATACGGTCTACTGACCACAGTCAAGACAGGGAATTGTTTTTTGTGCTTGTACTTGGCATGTTGGAAACCAGCCAGATGACAAAAGCAGTCACTTTAATTATCATCACTTTAATCATTATTTTAATCATTATTTTGATGTTTTGTTTGAATGGCACTAGATGGCAGTATGTTTTTTTTATTTGCAAGAGCCCTGTTTTCAGATCAAAACATTTTTTTGAAAACAAGAGCCCTGTTTTCAGTTCTGAACTTCAAAACATTTCACAGGCAGGAAGTCAAGAGAGAGTCAAACCAGAGTCGTAAATCAGGAAGGAAGTCAAGAGAGAGTCAAACCAGAGTCGTAAACCAGGCAGGAAGTCAAGAGAGAGTCAAACCAGAGTCGTAAATCAGGAAGGAAGTCAAGAGAGAGTCAAACCAGAGTCGTAAATCAGGCAGGAAGTCAAGAGAGAGTCAAACCAGAGTCGTAAACCAGGCAGGAAGTCAAGAGAGAGAGGCAAACCAGAGTCGTAAATCAGGAAGGAAGTCAAGAGAGAGTCAAACCAGAGTCGTAAATCAGGAAGGAAGTCAAGAGAGAGTCAAACCAGAGTCGTAAATCAGGCAGGAAGTCAAGAGAGAGTCAAACCAGAGTCGTAAATCAGGCAGGAAGTCAAGAGAGAGTCAAACCAGAGTCATAAATCAGGAAGGAAGTCAAGAGAGAGTCAAACCAGAGTCGTAAATCAGGCAGGAAGTCAAGAGAGAGAGAGTCAAACCAGAGTTGTAAATCAGGCAGGAAGTCAAGACACAGAGAACCCAGATAAATATCCCTCAAAGGGCAATATCCAACAGAGAAGTAACAAATGAAGCAAGAGTCATACACAGGAATCAATGGCAGGAAACATTGGCTCAGAACTTACTCAATGAAAGGATTGGCAAGACCGCGGATTGAGCTAATGCATGTATAAGTCCTTAAATAGTCCAAAACAGAAAGTGACTGAGGAAGAGGAAGTGTGTTAGCAGGCTCCCTCCCATGAGTTCTGTTGGTCTGGAGGTGTTGCATGACTTTGTATTACAGGACATGTAACGCGACACCCCCCCAAACAATTCTTTCCTATTTCAACAATTCTTTCCTATTTCAATGTCAAGTATAATTTGAGCAAATGTGCTATATATCACTTTTTCATGTGAGGTATTACATATGTAGCCCAGTGACTGAGAGAATGCAGTGTGTGGTTGACACCTTTATGTTTTTTTTTTTTACTGTGCTGTTACTTCGTTGTTGTGTCTCTTTGTCCCTGCTGAATGTTCCTGCATAATAGGCACTCCATTACTGTAGGATTTAGAATGCAGCCTCTTTATCTCTCTTTCTAAAATAAACCGATAAGTGGCCATTAGCCCTATGCTCTCTCTGGGGAGAAAAAAAACTGTTTTTTTTCTACTGCAATGATACTCTGGTAGATGGCAGAACACTAGCTTTAACTCACATGATTTCCATAGTTGAGTCACCATCATTATCTATCGCTAAGACAGTGTGAAAATTTACATAATCTCCTGCAGCATTAACTCTCTGTTAAAAGTACAGCATATTCCACACAGACGTATCAGGTACTATTTGAGAGTGTCAAATTTTAATGATTTGCCCTCTCTTCATACTATTTGTTTATGGGCAGTTTGGGGTATATACATTCGGTCAGAATATCACATAAAATTGATTCAGTTCAATTCAATTTGTATGGAAGTTTTAACACAATACAAAAGCAGCATTGTCACAAAGCAGCTTTATAGAAATTCAGCTCTAGATATATACAGTAGATTCCTAATGAACAACTTCCTGATCTCTAATAAACCTACACCAATAGGTGCTGGACACCAGCCACTTTAGTTAATGCAACACACCAATAACACCACTATTTGATTTGGCCATTTCAAAGGTAACATACAGTGCCAATATTCTGTGTACAACTATTAGAGTGGGTTTATCAGAATTCTTTAGAATATTCAGGAGAAATTTGTATGATACTTAATGAGTGAACTATTATGATCTTTTGAAAATTCAGAAGAAATCCTCTTTAAATATTTTTTATATTAACATACCAGTGTATTACTGTGCACTACTAGTATTCGGTGTGTACACATGCTGTGATTCCTGTGTAGTCATGGGAGGGCCTTGTATTGTAGCTTGTGGAGGTGAAGTGTACATGTGGAGGTGAAGTGTTCATGTTTCCTCTAAAGAGAATGTGAAAATTGAAAAAGAACCCAAAATGACAGGAGCTTGGAAAACTACTCCTCTGGACCAGAGTTTTAGCTTGATAGTAATAGACCCTGATCTATTTCTTATTTGGGCATCTGCCAGATAATGTACATGTAAATATAGTATTGATTATAGACTGGCCAAAAGACAAATGGCAAAAAGTATGTATCTGCTCTGAGAGCTTCTCTCAACCTCTCTCAACATTTTTGCTCTATTCTAAAACAGGTTCAAAAGTTTTGTTTAGTAGCTTCCTCACTGGTGATGGCCATATGCCGAAATGTCTGCTGTTTCCCAAGTGCCAGACTGAAATCATGAAGCGAAAATGAAAACTCAGGAGATTCTTGACTAGAGCCACTTTTCACTGTTACTTGACAAACTACCTAATGACGTTATTTTTGAGGATATTATACGAATGATTGAACGAATGACTGATCAATGTGGAATGTTCATGATTGGAAAAAAAATGAAGCTCTAAACGTGAACAACAGACAAACAAATCCCAAGGTGGTGATATGGACGAGTCTTCAAATTAGCCAAGAAATGATTGTGGAAAAATGATAAAAGAGAATGAAGGACAAAAATGATAAAACAGTAAAATGATGGATAACTTATTTAAAGTCACATTCCAGTAATATTTAAGCTGTGTTTTTTTTTTTTCATTTTTAATGATTTCGAGAGCTTTATTATGCTATTTGTTTAGAGGATATCTCTTGACTTTTTAATCCTGTTTCCTGTTCCTGCAGAGAAGCTTCCTCACATCTCCATAACCAATTCATTCTGCTGAAATATGTCGCAGCACCATCTTCCTCTCTTGTCATCACTCTGTGTGTGTGTGTGTGTGTGTGTGTGCATGCATGTGGGTCTGTGTGGGTGCGTGTATACAAAAAGGAAACTGCTTTTATAGACATTGGCCTATGGCTCCCTAAAGACTTCAATGTTAGAGACCATTGGGCACAGATTACTTTCACCTCATGTTTTCTTTTAAATTCACTTTAAATTTCTGTCATCGTATATTTTCCTTTTCTGCCTCAAGGCAAGACAGGCTTTCTTTTTGATTCCTTGACTCTTTGTTCTTTCCATATGTCTTTTCACTTTCTCTGTATTTTGCTCTCCTCTGCAATCTGCTGTCTGTGATTTAAGCCTCTTTCACTTTTTATGTCTGCGCCCAGCATATTAGTTTGTTACAGGCCATAGCACACACTGAGCTCTGCCGCAAATTACAGAACAGAGAGAAAACGAGTGGGAGGGATTGCAAGAGAGAAAGTGAGAACAAGACAGAAGGAAGAGAAGTGTACTTGAGGAGACACTGGAGTCTACACTGGCATTTCTACTGTCCTGACTACCATGATGTCAGGTCTGTGAATGTGTTAGTCAGCAATTAAACCACAGAAGAAACTTCAGAGAGGCTGCTGTTAGATTAATGTGCTTCTATAAATAAACTGAAGAACAGCGCAGTGTGGTTTGGGTCGTTACTTTATTCACAGACAGACGCCCATTGAAACACTAATGAACTCTTGATGATTGTTACATGAATAGCATTTTATTCTGGTGAAATGTATTCAAAATAGTTTGCTCTTTATTTTATTAAGGCTCCAGTGAAATTAATGCAGTGAATAATGTAAATGATTGCTCTCTGGCAGTCTATTACTGACTATCTTAGATGTCCCAATACATTAAAGGAATAAAACAGTATTTTTCTACCTAATCCCTGTCCACCACATCTGTACTGTGTGTGTGTTTGTGATTACCACTGGCATTAATTTCAACATCCAACTCAATCATAATTCAAATTTACATGTAAGGTCAGTTGTTAAATCATCAATAAACTGTTACACTCTAATAATCAATGTTTTACAATGTGAAGCTGTTATTATTTAGTTTTATCTGACTTGAGCAATACAGTAAAAAGTAAAGTTAATAAGAATGTCCATGTGCCATCAGACCCACATGACTATGTCGGTAATGCATAACCACAAAGTCTTCCCTGCAAAAAAAAACAAAAAAAGTCCTCTGAAAGTATTTTGACTGACAAATTTATGAAAATGTTCTGCAAAATATTCTACACAAAAATATTTCAATGTATAATATAATATTCCATTACATGTGGTAGATAAACATCAGGCTGGCAAATGCTGAAATATTTCTGTAACTAAAGGCAGTGTTGATAATAATGAAGTTAATAATATGGAAGTCAGGGATGTGAGGGCGTATTTTGTTAAATTATTGCTAATGGAGTTGAGCTAGAAGAGAAAAAGATGGACTGGCTCTGTTACAGTATGCAGTCTGTTCATTAGTCTATATGCTGCAAGTAGTTGTGCATGACTGCATTTGACTTTTGGAAACTGGATTTCTCTCTCTCTCTCTCTCTGTCTCCCTCACACACACACACACACACACACGCACACTGATAAATTACACGAGAATTTTGCTGTGCTATAATAAAACATTTCACAGCAAGAAGCACTGTGCCAGAGGAACTCTCCACATCTGCCAATTTACTCCCTATCTGTGTGAGTGTGTGTGTTTGATTGTATTAGCGCTATGGACAGCAGAACATCCCCTTTTAGTCTGTTAGAGTGTGTGTGTGTGTATGTGTGTGTTTGTAAGAGCTATAGTGGGGATTTTATAGCTGTAGGATGGATGACGCAAATAGAAGTGTCCTGAAGGCTCCTCTGCATGTGTGTGAATGTGTGTGTGTGTGTGTGTGTGGAGGTGGCATGTGGAGAAAATGGGGAAACCAAGTGGATGAAACATAATTATGTGTGCTATGTTTTCCCCCGGGATCATTTCTATGACAGTGCTTATTGTGTTATAGTGTGTGTGTGTGTGTTAGTGTGTGTGTGTTAGGGGGTGTAACGTGTTATGAGCTCATTAAGTGAATAAGTTCTTAAGGCTGATGATTTCACCGATGCTGTCTCCATCTCTCTCAACCCCTTTTCCTCAAATCCCTTCAATTTCCTAAAAAATGATATTATTTTGGCAATAGAACAGGATCCACAGGTGAATTCTACATTAGGTGGTCAGGTGTTGCTGTGAGTAGCTGTAGTGCAAAGTGCAAGGCAACCTCACAGACAGAATCCATGCTGCTTCTTAGCTCTTAGACTAATAGAGATCCAGTGAAACTAAAGATTCTGGGCTAAATAAGGAGTCCTAGTTTGTCATGGTGGACCATTTCCTTATTCATCAAATTGCTGCATAAATTTGTTCTATCAGTCCTGCTCCTGTGAACACTCTTGACCAATCTTGCCCACTATTATTTTTGTTTGTACCTGCCTGCAACATTAGCTCCCAAAATATAAACAAATTAAACAATAAATGTAATATGCAATGCCACATAAGCAACCCCAAATAAACTAAAATGAATTCCCCCCTTTCCGTGTTTATATTCTTCCTTACGTCTTAAACAGTTCTTTCTTTCCGTGGATCTTCCGTGGATCTTGAGTGCATTCCTTTTGGCATATTGGCATATTATTGCAAAATCTATGGCATGCTTAATGCAAATTGGATGTATTTGAAAGTAAGTTAGGGTGAGCCATATGCACATAACATGAATAAGGTACTAGTGGGCGGAGCTTGTGTCCACACAGATAAAGCTCAAATCACTGCAGTTTTGATGTCGTATGACAGTTTTATGAATCAGACACAGATTTGTTCATAGATGTAGTCAAATCTGGGCACATTTATTGGCTACTTTGTGGATGTGAATGATGTCGATTAGCCTGCTTTCTCGGCAGTATCTAAAATGAGAAGAGGTAAAAAGGAGAATAAACAGAGAAAAAGAATAAAGAGAGAGGAGGAGATGCACCAAAAAGAGGATATCTGAGAATAACTGAATACATAGGGTGTGTGTTTGTGTGTGTGTGTGTTGTTTTACTTTTTAAAGGTTTACTCCTTTAAAATTGAATTTGAACAAGACTTATGGTAACAGCCAGAGTGACCCACGGATCCCATTTTCTTTTACTTTTGGATTCTGTGCTTGTGAATGCAAGTCAGTCGCCTTCTTTCAATCTCTGAAAAGAGTGGCCATTAAAAAGTCAACCTTTTTGTCCATGGCTCTATCATTTCATCTTGCTCTCTTATCTTCTACTTGTGAGTAATGTGATTGTTTTGTTTTCTTTTCTTCCGTTGTTACCTCCCTGCAGGGTTTTATCCTTTTTCGATCTGTTCATCTCACTGTGGGCTAAATTTAGAGACACCTCTCTTGCATTGTTTACTATTGCCAGCCTCTTCTGACACACACACACACACACACACACACACACGCTACATATTCAATTATTCTCAGATATCCTCTTTTTGTCGCATCTCCTCCTCTCTCTTTATTCTTTTTCTCTATTTATTCTCAATTTTAATCACTGCAGAGAAAGCAGACTAATCAACATCATCCACATCTCAGAAATTCATTTATTTAAATTCATTACACTGTAAATAACACTTGCTGCTAATGTAACATAAACAATGCAATTAGAGCTCTGACACAGCACTTATAGCTCTGATATGAGTAAATATGTGTGTAAATATTCACGCCCCAATCCCTCATTTATACACATCTACATATTTATGCAAATCTCTTACTGCTCTCTCTCTCTCTCTCTCTCTCTTTCACATAATTTGTTTCCTAATTTAGATCTCTCTCAGCTTTCCTTTAAAAAAAAATCCCAAACAGAAAGCATTATGATCACAGTGAAATTTTTTCAGGCCCCGTTTTCTCATCTGTCTCTCTTTCTTTTCTTCCCTCCATCTTGCAGTACACACTATGTATTAAAGGCCAGTAATGCTTTACATTACGGCTCCCTTAACTGACATTATTTAACACATTAGTTACCAAGAACAAGCCATGAACTTCATTCATTAAACATAAGTAACAATAATTAACACTTCTATTACTTGATGTTTTTTAAAATAATAAACCAAACAAGCCAAATATTCAACCCCTGCATTAAACAACATTCATACCATCAAATAATAAAATTAAGCACATACTGACCAATATGAACCAACACCTTAACATGTTTGTGGTTGTTAACTGGCAAAATTCACATCTCAGGCTGAATAGGAAATTCTAATATTTACACCTGACCAGATTTAAATAAGATGTCAACATTTAGTAAAATACTGTATTTTAAATTTGCTACTTTATTATTATTATTATTATTTATTATTATTATTAAACACACATCAATTACTACATGTCCTAACTGACTTTATTACTTCAGCATTAACTATGATCTTATTAATGCTGATGTTCATTGTTTGTTAATGTTAATTAATGCTGTAAATAACGTTAGTTAAGGGAAGCGTAATATAAAGCATTACCCAGAGGCCCCTCATTCTGTGTGTGATAGTGATATCCCGGCCTGTGATTACCTGGCTGGGTTTCTGTGCTTGGGGATCGATCAGGCTGACTGTTCCAATCACATAAACCCGAGCAACAGCAAAGCAGAAACGTGCTTACAGTGAGAGAAGTTGTTTACCACCCAGCAGGGTTCTCGCTCTCTCTTGTGCTTACTTTCTTTAATTCATCCCTTTTCTTCTCACCTCTTTCTCTTTACAATAGTAAAACCTCCCAGTTGTCCACAGTTGAACCTTCTCATGTAACTTAGATAGATGGAATTCTGTCTCACAAACAGACACAAGCAGACATGATTGTTTACGTTTAGTTCATTGGCACAATTCCATCCTGATGCAGTACAGTGAACTGGGAAAGAACACACCTGCATACCTGATACAGCACATGACAATGAATGAAGCCAAGTTTGAAATGTTTTCTGTATAAAGCTACTATCACGCTAGCAGTTTTTTATTTTATTTTATTTATTTATTTTTTACAGAAAAAGCACAGACCTGTGCACTTTTCACATGAAAAAGAAACAGCTCCTGCAACACACAACACTTTACTCTGTGAACCGTAATAACTGAAATGAACACAGCTGGTGTCACATTGGTTCATAACAAAGCTTAGAGCTAGTATCGGCTAACTAACCAACTAACTGTGAGCTGACTGGTTAGGAGTTAAAACAAACCCTTGACGTCACTCAGTGATTTTCTGAAATTTTGGAAACTCGGCTATGGCAGTTGGTGGCTACAACATTAAATGTGGCTGCATTCCAGCCTATGGCTTTGAATAGAACTACATATAAAACATGAGCTGGCAGCTGAGAAAAAAATGACAAGGGTGAAAGCACCCTAATACAGGATAATCAACGCTGAACTGGATGATTGTCATCTTACAGTCTTGACACTTTGTTAACAGTCAATGTGTTCACATGAAGATTAGCATGCTCCCTAATATGCCGTTCTGATTCACTTTCTCCTGTACTCTGGCATCCACAATATTTTTGATATACATTCTGATATATATATATATATATATATATATATATATATACATATATATATATATATATATATATATATATATATATATATATATATGTATATATATATATATATATATATATATATATATATATATATATATATATATGTTAATATATCCCTGATTTGGAAACAGAAGTATAACTGATCAGTGTTTTTAGCACAGCTGGTGAGAATTGTTGTAGCATTGTGGTGAGTTTTCCCATTAACTGACAATTCTGGGACAATAAACACAGCCACTGCAGCAAAGCAAAGTAAATTTGTGACAGAATTTATAAAGTTATGATAAACTGGTCAGTAAAGAACTGTCACTGTCTTAAGAGATTCCTAATGTTCAGCTGGCATGTATTGAGATTTATAATAGTAATAATAATAATAATAATAATAATAATACTGTGGTCTAGAATTTACATATTTATTGTCAGTTAATTTCCTATAACAAAATGTCACATTGGTTCAACATTTTTGTATGTTATTGTGGCAGCGAGGGAGTGGTCAAGTGGCGGCTCTGAATGAGAGGAGGAGTCACAGAGAATGAGCTCGTAGTGACTGAGTGGTTACATCCAAAGATGTGTATGCATATACTGTTTGTGTTGCAGGGAGTGTATTGTGACTCGTGAGAAAAAGCTGACAGTGAGCATGACCATGAACAGACAAAAACAATGGAAGCATTGCCTTCTCTAAAGCTTGCTCTGGTGTCCTCATTCCCCTCACTGCCCCTCACTTACAACTGTGACAGGATACAGTTTAACAGTAGAGGGTTAAGTGCCTTGTTCAAGGAGCCAACAAGAACAGCTTGGTGCTTCTGAACTCACAGTCTTCTGCTCAAAGCTTTAACCACTGAGCCAGGTTTTGAACAAATCCCACTCAAGGTTTCATGGGATCGTGGATAAGACAGATCTGCAAGTTACAAAACTTCACGTGGCTAACTAGCACTAAGCAGCTCAAAAGAAAAGAGCTCACAAGAAAAGACAAGGTTAAAAAATGGCAAAATATTTCGGGATGCCGTACCACATAAACGCATGGCAGTGAGTGCAGTAATTTTTTGTTTCATCTGAAAGCCATGTTTGGATTACACAGACACAGTGAAGTAAATATTTGAGTGTTTTTGACATGGCACATTATCATGCTAGAAGTAGCCATTATAAAAGATTGAAAAAAAGCCATGTTTTTCCAATTTTCAACTGTCCAGTTTAGCATGTACACAACCTCAGATTTCTGTTCTTGGCTGATAGGAGTGGAACCTGATGTGGTCTTCTGCTTTTGTAGCCCACCTGCCTCAAGGTTTGATGTGTTGTGTGTTCTAAGATGCTTTTCTGCTCACCATGTTTATAAAGAGTGATTATTTGTATTATTGGCACCTTCCTGTCAGCTCGAACCAGTCTGGCCATTCTCCTCTGACCTCTCATCAACAAAGCATTGCTGACCACAGAACTGCTGCCCACTGGATGTTTTTTTTTTTTTTTTTCCATTCTATGTAAATTCTAGAGACTGTTGTGCGTGAATCCCAGAAGATCAGCAGTTTCTGAAATACTCAAACCAGCCCCTCTGGCAGCAACAACCACGCCACAGTTACTGAGATCACATTTTTCCCCCTATTCTGATGTCTGATGTGCACATTACCTGAAGCTCTTGATCTGCATCTGCATACTTTTGAGCACTGCACTGCTGTCTCATGATTGGCTGATTGGATAATTGCATGATTGAGCAGGTGTACAGTTGTTCCTAATAAGGTGGCCTGTGTATATGTCTGTTCCTAATGTATCTGGAATTTTGGAATAATATCTCAGTAAATGTGATTCTGTCTAACATAGATTTTATCCTGTTCAAAGCAAATTTAAGGTAAGCTGACTGTCAACAGACAAAACTGTAATTCAAACGAGAAGCCGTGATCTCCTCTAAATATATATATATGATTCCATGTATAAATATATTTACAAAGTGTTCCACATAGTTATTGTGCATAGAGAAATAATCCACACAATTGATGTTTCATAGAGAACTGAATTTATTTCATGATGCATGGTGGAACCGAGGGCCAAACATTTCATACACCACGTATTTTTCACAGTCCCTAGCTGCATACCTGTTTGCTGATAATGCTTTCCAGCATTTAAATTTCCTTAGACATAAATATTTGCTTCAAACAACAGGCTAAGCAGCTTGCTCAGAATCATCACAGTCTTCATTGCTTTAACACGTTGGACTGTGCTGTATTTCATTTTGTGTGTCTGATGGGATTGCTCTTTGGAGATGAGCGAATACTGTGAGCGGAGAGGAGAAATGAACTGCAGCTAGTAAAAGTGGTAATAAAATACAGAACACTAAAGAGGGAGGGGAAGAGCAGAAAATAGGGGAGATGTAATTAGATGTAAAGTTAGAAACATCCATGACTGGATGAGACATCGAGAGAATGTAATGGTGTGTGTGTTAGATACATTAAAAAATTCCTGTGTGTATGACTATAAACTTGAATGATACGGTGGTGACAGAATGAAGAGGAAGCAGAGAAGCACAAGGGAGAAAGAGAGAGAGAGAAAGGGAGAGAACATATATCAGGAGGCAGGAACATCAGTAGTGGGCTGTCTTTCCTCAGAGGGAGCTGTCGACACACACAGCAGTACTGAAATTGGAACACTGCGGCACAGAGAGAGACGGAAAGAGAGCAGGGACAAAGAACAACAAAGACAAAAAGAGAAGAAATCTATATTAAAATATCCTGTTGGACATTTCCCTTTCATTTTCCTCTCTGGAACTCCCATGTGTATTTATTACCCTTTCACTTTTGACTGAAAAAAGTTGGACCTTTGGCTCACTTTTGTGCTCTCTCGCTCCCTTTCTCTCTTTCTTTCTTGCCTGGGCATCAAGAAACAAATTGAGAAATTGTTTCTTTTTTCTTTTCTTTTGTTTTGTCTTTTCACCAGAGATACACTGGAAGATTGACTCTGGTACAGCAGACCTCTTTCACTCAATTACACTTTTTCTAATTCTTTTTCTTCACTTTAGACTTTTTTTTCTCTGTCATTTTTCTCTTAGTGTTTCTTGATCTTTTTATATTCACTCTCCTGACTGCCATTGCGTTTCTCTGTGCCCTGACTTTGCTGATTAGGTCAATGCTACTCTTCACATTTGGACTAAATTAATCTTCTACTACACTTTTGACCCTTGGTGACCCTGTGTGTAGGTGAAGATGTCTGCCTGTGCTAAGCACTGTAAACATGGACTGGTGAAGTTTGCAGTATCCGTGCACAAACTGGTGACAGGGACGCTCATCAAAGGTAGGAACACACTAACACACACACATACACCTCATCATTCACACACACCTAATCATTTACACAGCATGTTTCTGTTAGGGATATGTTAATGTAATGATGAATGCCTTGAGATGTCAAAGAGGAGTTCCAGGCATTAATTTCTGCACATAAAGATGTACACATTACACATTATTACATTTTCACTTAGGCATCAGGAGATCATTTATAGTTCATACAGTATAGTGTATTTAACATGTAATACAGATTCTGTATTTGTATAGTTATTTGTATATTGTATTATACTGTACATTTATAAAATTATATAAAGCTCTTGTAGTTGATTAATTATACAGTTATCTACAACTATGTAAGCTGATATTTATACAATTAGCAATAGTTAATGTAGTTATAGATTATTTAGTTCTATATATTATGTAGATATATTTTATAGTTATCTTCAGTTCTTATACTTTACATATTTCTCTCTAGTTTATGTAGTTATGTATTATATAGTTATCTATGTCATATAATGATATTATTACACACATACTGTACAAAGATAATGAAACATATTTGCTTATATTGTTAATTTTTAATATAGAGGTCTCTGGCCACTAAACTTTGGACAACCACAGATGTAGACTGTAGATGTAGACATATAGCTGCATATTTATATAGTTTTCTATAATAATTTAGTTCATGCTTTTTGAAGTTATGTACTGCATATTCTATTTAGTCATAATTAATTGTTTAGGTATTGTATGTAGTTATATAATTAAGCAATATCGCATGAGCAAGAGTGCAGTTATACTGAATATCTGCATGGCTGTGATTTGGCCGTAGACATGAACCCACAGAGCAAGTCAGAGTAACTGACATTTCGGACACAATATGTTTGCTCCGCTAATGGAAATATATTCCTGAAGAAGCCACACTCACTTTAGAGCCTATCAGCTAGGTGGCTAGCTAGCTTACATTGATTTGTACATTCCCATTAAATGTGCTTTTGATAAAATTATCTATAATATCTATAATAATGAAATCTAAGTAATAGTTATCTATTGTTCGATAATCTATAATAATAGTTATCTATTGTTGTGTAATTATATACTGTATGTAGATATCTTAGTCAATATGCATTCATTTTTCTTCTGCTTCTAATTGTGGAGATAGCTGTGTAACTGCAGATTAACGGACATTCTCGAAAATATGTAAATTACTTAACCTCTTAAACTTTCAACTTATACATTTTTTTTAACATGGCATAGTGTGAAATTCATCTGCTTATCAGTTTCTGTTTACCTGATTAGCCAGGCCACTAAAGATCATGTCCAAAACCACAGATTTCACCTTGGTGTATTGTATAGCTCTGTGGTCCTGTGCTGTGGCAGATGTATGGAACAGACCAGCACATGGTTCAGTCTGATAAAGCACTGTGTTACAAATCATGTTCACTTCATTCACTTGTGAGGACATTAATGTCAGGACACTTGATTGGGCAGCACAAAGCTCAGATGTACCCAGATAAACATGTTTGGAACAAACTGGATTGTAGAATTAGAGCTTTTGTAAAAGGATGACTTGAATCTGTGAATTTATTGCATTACAGGAATAGTGGTTGTTGACTATCCCATGTTCCTCTTGTTGGACAACAGGACAAATTTCATTTGCCTTAGAAAGATTTTTCCTCTCTCTCTCTCTCTCTCTCTCTCTCTCTCTCTATCTATCTATCTCTATCTATCTCTCTCTCTCTGTGTATGTGTGTGTGTGTGAGGCGTAATCTGATGTACCCAGATGCAGATGCTACACTCTTTGTTCCCTTAGGAGACATGAGACTAAACAGAACCACAGCTGTGCATCTGCGCACGCAGGCGGGCGCGCGTGTGTGTCTGTGTGTGTGTGTATACACTGCAGTGATGAAATTCAGGGATGAAATAAACCAAAAACATGGGCTATCAACAAGACTGATAGCTTTAGTAACTTCAGAGTTTTAAGTGTCACTATAAAATGGGTAAGAATATAGGGACAATTCCAGGGACCCCTAGAATGAACACTCTCTGGAGTTTTGTTGTTGCACCATTACTAATGGCACCCCTGACACAAGCATGCAGACACGGCGGCTATGGAAATAGCATTATTCTTATACTTGCCTGCATAGCTTTTGTGCATATGGAGGATTAAAAACTCTGTCCACTAGGGAGACATGTCATCACTGAAACTGGCATAGCTTCTTTGACCACATCCTCCGATTTTGCACAAGAAGGTCAATCGAGAAACAGGCTGGAGTTGGGGAGGCTCTGATAATGTGTATGTTGAGAAAGTGTTTGGTATCTCAGGCCATTAATCTCATAATGACAGTTATGTTAAGTATGACAGTTTCACATACTGCCCATATCTTTCACATTGGCATTGCACAATCAATGCACCAAATGAATGCAGGTTTTTTTTTTTTTTTTTTAACGTATATTCCTAATTTTTTAGCCAGACGTCCTTCTATGATTGGAGCATGATGATATGACAAAAACTTCCCCCAAATCAGATTGCATGTGAATTACTAATACAGAATTTTCAGTCAGTCTCGCAGCATTTTTACTTGCCTGATTTAAAGATAAAAAAAAATAATAATAATAATTAAAAAAAAACAATCAAACAATGAAAGTAATACATACTGTCTCCTTAATGAAGTAGTGTAGTTCCTGGAAAATGTCAGCTAAAATAGATAGATATACAGATATGTGAATATATAGTTTTTCTGTAATCCAAGCCCACATTAAATTTTGCATAAGCTATTAATTATAAATACAAAGTACAATAAGCACTAATTACTGAACTCGACTTCTAAATGTTAATGTGTGCTGTGAACTTTGCAGGCTGTCAGTGCTATAATAGTATAATAAATTATGCTAAATCATGTTTGTGCACTTTCACTGCAGTTCATCAAAGTGCAGGGAAATGGATCCACAGACCCAAAGTGTAGGTTTTTCAGCAGGGGTAATTATGAGGGAAGTTATAGTTATTGACCTATAGTGCCATCTTGTGGATAAATACAGCAACTACTTTTCTCTACTACTGCTACTACTCTTTCTCTATATCAGGGGTTCTCTCTCTCTCTCTCTCTCTCTCTCTCTCTCTCTCTCTCTCGCTCTCTCTCGCTCTCTCTCTCTCTCTCTTTCTCTCTCTCTTTTGGCATGAGTAAAAGGACCACCTTATGAACAGCACAGATTTTATTTATCAACAGGGCAAATACTGTATGACTGTATGCACCATCATATTCATTTATTCGACCAATTACTTCAATTTATTCCTAAAATTCCTAAAATTCCCCTCTCTAGATGTAGATTTAAAACACTGTGCTTTATATTAACATTTTTAGTCACTGAATTTTAGATGAACCCCTTCCTTTTCAAGTGACCAGTAAATTAGTTTTTTTTGTTACAACTAATGTGAATAAGTTTAATACCATTTACAAATATTAATGTAAGTGATCAGTTGTAATTCAATTTTAAGTTTAAAAAGAGAAACCCACAAAAAGCACCTGAAAAAATTTCACATACATATTCATATTTATCTCCATTTCCCCTCCACTTCCTTTTCAGGTTTACTTTTAATAACTGAATGATTAATTACTATCATTAATTAAATAATAACCATAGAAGCACTGATATTAGTTGATGGTAATCTCCAGCACTGTGATGTGATTTTTATTTTGTCATTTAGCCTACAGGACATAATTTATCATACTGTGCATATGAGCATACTGTGTTTCATAAATATCAGTCATGTTATTCTGTGTTGTTACCAGTTGATGTGATTCTTGTTGCCCATAGGTGCACATGTTGCAGTCTATTATAACTGTTCTTAGACTTGTAAAGCTGTATCAGTCATGGCTTTGTGACCAGCACTAGCTACAACCCCTGTGTTTAGCTGTGTGTGTGTGTGTGTGTATCAGTCATGGCTTTGTGAGTCATGGCACTAGCTACAACCTCTGTGTTTAGTTGTGCGTGTGTCTGTGTGTGTGTACTATCTGAACTTCTTTTTTCATCAGTTGGTGGAAATTAGATTGGAGATTTGCTGCACTTCTATCATTTTTTTGGTCAGTGTTTTTTTTTTTTTTTTTTTTGGGGGCAATTGCATTCTGCTTCATGTTTAAATCACTTTGATAAAAATGTCTTCCAAATTAAGAAATGAAGGTAGATGTAATTGTAATGTGATGTTTTTAACCACTAGAGGTCAGGCTTGCGCCTCAGATATCTACTTGTTTCTTTCAGTTGCAATTTTTCATATATTAAGACTAGAGGGAGACATTTCACTTACAATACCTTCCACGCTTTTCCCCCATTATATTTAAAAAGAACATACTGTGCAATTATAATTCATGTGTTATCTAGATATTACAAAAGAATACAAAAAGAAAAAAAAAATCAACCACGACATTTGTTTTAGGCTACAAATTCTATAACTATGTGATCCATTATAAGTAACGCAAATACAATATTAATGTAATTACAATATTTAATTATTATTAAAGCTTAAAAAAAAAACTTTAAGCAAACCTTGATCCTATTGTTCAGTAAGGAGTGTTATATAGAATTAATTCTGTATTTCACACAGTATAAGAATATATTTAAGGTTATACCAAGGTCAGCTGAGTCAGTTTGGTGAACCAACATTAACCCAAACTAAAGAGGAAGGATGGGGTGGTTGGACAATTTCTCAAATTACCCTTGCGTGCACGTGTGTGTGTGTCTGTGTGTTATAGAGGTGTATGCTGTGTATAATGCTGTCATGTAATTATCCATCAGCCAGCGAGAGATCTGTTTGTCTGATATTAATATTATAATTCATCATAATTATTGCTTCAGCTGCCACACTAGAGTTAGATCACTTCCACATCTGACTGAGCCAGCCTGCTTGACTCAGCCTTCACGGCCATTATAACCTAGAAAAGTGTGTTTGTGTGTGTGTGTGTGTGTGTGTGTGTGTTGAAGCATTATTAAAATAAATGATTGGGTGTTGACAACATGTTATGCAGGAACGTGACTTAATTAGCTTGTCAGAATAATCCAGTGGAAAAAGGGATAACAACACCTTGAGAATTTCAGAAATGTATCATGTGTCAGTGTATTTCGTTTTAAAATAATGGCAAGAAAGCTTAGACAATTCTAAGTGGACATTCAAGAACTGTCTCAATATGTCTGAATTCTCCCTACATTTTTTTTTTTTTTGGACTAAACAGAAGCATACATCGCACACACACACACACACACACACACACACACAGAGTCCCTAAACCCCAGCCTACCCTACAGGCAAAGCAAGTCTCACTTTAAAACATTCATGTCACAGCTGTTAATATTTAATTGGAAATTAAATATGAACAAAAGGGAATAACTCTGTCCAGTCCAAGTTGAATCTGTCATACAGTGTGTAAGCCTGTGTTTTAATTAGAAATAGACTACATGCATTCTGGATTATGTAATCTAATTACATCAACGAAACACTGCATCAGAGTAGGAATCATTTGATCAACAGAAACTATTTGAGTGAACTGAAATTCCTAGATTACTGTTTCAGCTGTCAATCATAGACTACTAATTTTTTTTTTTTTTTAACTGTGGTCATAAACTACACAGTAACTGTCACTCTGGCTGGTATAATGTCAGTTGTGTTTGATTTCACACTGAAATTAGGACATTTAACTTACAATGCAAGATGAAGGGAGATGTGTGTATCTGTATGATTATTCTGAACCGTTAGAGTTAGTTAGTTAATAGCTTAAATTATGTGTGTGCTTTGCTGATTTTGAAGTATTTCATCTAATGTTAGCATGAGTATGTGAATTGGCAATGTATTACATATTTATATTTGACTCTTGTTTGGTAATAAAAGTCACAGAATGATAGCTTTGTCTTTGTTTTTTTAATCTCAGTACATTATTTTACACATAACTACAATGGAACCAATAAACCACTCTGGTTTAAAAGACTCTGTGTGTGTGTGTGTGTGTGTGTGTGTGTGTGCGATGTATGCTTCTGTTTAGTCCAAAAAAAAAAAAAAATGTAGGGAGAATTCAGTTCAGTTAGATAGGATACAGTTCAAAAATTAATCAGATCAGATTACACTTGAAAAAAAAAAAAAAAAAAAAGCATTTTTATGTACTTTATAGTCAACACAGAATATCCACTAATGGCTGATGTAGTAGTTATATCCAGCTTGTCTTTTACTTATAGTAGTCTTTTCTGTATGTCCATATATTTTCTATCTTGTATTCTCTTATTGTCTCTCTCTCTCCCACTGGTGGTTTGAATAATGTACTTACAGTGTGTGTGTGTGTGTGTGTGTGTGTGTGCGTGTGTGTGTGTGTAGTAAATGCCCTTGTGTGTGAGCTTCTGGTCCTCTAAAATGAAAAGACAACAAAAAATACCAGGACATAAGATTATTCTCTGCGTGAATGTTACAGGCTGCACATAATTAAGGGCCGGGATAAACTGTTTAGAAAAGGTCAGAGTTCAGTGATGAATTACTTTGCCATTTTCACTCCTACATGGCTGTAATTACACAAACAGGAAAGTGTGTGCATCTTCGACTCCTGCAAACATCAGAGACTTGATAGCTTTTTGGTTGAAAAGTCACAATTGTCAGGTTTTAGGTGCAGAAAAAGCAGTGTGCCTGTTATCATCTGCAGGAATTCATTTCTATCAGTGTTCTATTGATAAAACAGCCCTAAACAGTTTAACTGTTCAGTAGCTTGTATAATACTTGTTTCACATGCTGTCATTTTATAAAAAGAAAGAAAGAAAGAAAGAAAGAAAGAATTGCACACTGTCAATAAGAGACCAATAATAATAATAAAAAATAATGTTCAAAAGAAAAGGTCACTGAGTAATTTGGGAATAGATCATCATTCATCTAACTCATTGCAACTGCTAAACTGTTAGGATTTGTAAGTTTGCCTCATAATTATGAAGATATTTGAAACCTGACTGTGTTACCAAAATACCACCATTTTCTGCAGCCTACTGTTTCTTTCACATTGTACGTTAAGCATCTAAAAGCATTCAGCTAATATGATGATGTGCAGCTGAATATATGATGATTTAATACTGTTGATGTGCAATTGCTGTTTCAATTGCTTATATTAAGGAACACAGGGGGTCAGACCTTGGTGTCACAGAGGCACTAGACTTCCCAGACCCTTGCTAGAATTGCCACTGGTCCTTATTCTAACAGGTCCATATTCATCAAAGTTACATAACAACAAGCTCAAATTTCAGTGCATTGAATGACATATGAACGAATTTGTGTCAGATTCATATAACAGTAGTATGACATCACCTTGAGTTGAGCACAAATGATGAATCAATTCCAGCTGTGTGGACACAAGCTCATCCCACTATTCCCTTATTTACATGCCATATTCATACGGTACACCCCTATTAACTCTCATAAACAGTACAGTACATCTAATTTATGCACGCATTATCATAAATGAAGCAATAAAAGGAAAACATTCTCCAGGCTATCAGGACTCAAGGAAGATCTGATAAAAGATGCAAATGAAGAGAAGAAAGATACATTTCAGTGAAGCTGAATTAGAAGATTATGTCTGAGGCTGCTGCAAATAAAACAACAGTTATTAATGGTCAGCTTCTTGTAATAAAATATGCCTATTACTCAACTGAATGAGCTGATAAAGATCCATGGTCAGCATTCTGATTCACATTTACAAATTACAGGTTGACACAAAAATCCATATTATTATATACCTATATTTATTATGAGATTTTTGCATATGCAGTTGTGATTAATGGATCAGTGGTACTCACTATTTTTATTGCTACATCTCTTACTATACTTGCTATCAGTAACAATGGTATTGATATTGACTTTGTTTATTTTTTTAATGATTACACTTAAATTGAATAAACATCCACTCAGACCAGATGTGGGTTTGTGAATGAATAATGAAACTGTTGGGGGAATTTGTGTACGCTCGTTTTATAGTCACATTTCAATGTATGGAACGTTGATGAATAAAAGGGGGCAGTCGTGGCCTAATGGATAGAGAGTCGGACTTGCGGACTTGAGAGTCTCAGGTCCGGCAGGGATTGTAGGTGGGGGGAGTGAATGACCAGCGCTCTCTCCCACCCTCAATACCACGACTGAGGTGAGACCCTTGAGCAAGGCACCGAACCCCCAACTGCTCCCCGGGCGCCGCAGCAAAAAAAGGCTACCCACTGCTCCGGGTGTGTGTTCACAGTGTGTGTGTGTTCACTACTGTGTGTGTGCACTTGGATGGGTTAAATGCAGAGCACAAATTCTGAGTATGAGTACTTCACTAAAAGCCAGGGACATTTCCAGGCACAAGTGTAAGTTGTTATAACATATATAAATAGAATATAACACATATTTTCATACATAAAACAAAATGAAAACAAAATGAACAATAAAAATGGGCGGATTACAAGTAACTCCTCACAGCTTCAGGGTGTCCTGAGCGCTCAGGTTACTGTTGTCTAATGTGTGTGCCCTAAGATGGACTGGCGTCCCATTCAGAGTGTATCCCTTCCTCATGCCCAGTGTTCCAGGGATATGTTCTGGATCCGTTGCATCCCAGATCAGGATAAAGCAGTTACTGAAGATGAATGAAGGAATGACTGAATCTTTGAGTCAATAAGATGAATGATAATGTATTGTAATACAATTCTCTTTGGGAAACTTTACTAACTTTCCGTTTTGAATAGTTACGGCTTATGCTTATCACTTGGGTCCTTGAGCAAAGTCTGTAAGTAACTCGCACTAGATAAAAGCATCTACCATATGAGTAAACATGTTGTTCATCTGTGACAAACCTTCAGTATTGAGGTCACCTTTAGTAAATTTCTTTTAATTAGTGAGATGAAGTTATTTTGCAACACAACTTCATCAGAGCAGTTTATTTCTGTGTAATATTAATTTACCATTAGTAAGCATTTGGTGAACTGGGGCTGTGTCTCTTCATACACTTGCTGGGGCACTTATGAATAGAGGTTTATTACTGGAATAATAAATGTCTGCTTAACATGCACTTCAAACAACAGCAAGGTGCAGCAAGTCAGCCTCACAAACCACAGTGCTCAGAGTAATGTGAAACTAATATAACAGGGGAGATGTAATCAGTCTCCATCACGATGGTAAATGCATTAAACCTGATTCCATTAAAGTTCACTGTTAAAAGCAAGTCGGAGAATATGGAAAAGAAAGAAAAGTTATTTTCCTGAGTTTAAGGCTCACTTTTTAATCTCTAGCCTTTATGTTCACATTAACCAAATTGTCTGTTATTAAATTTTAAATTACATTTTAAACATATTGTACATATTATCCAGCCACCGCCATTCTGTCTTTTACTTTACACCCAATTACATCAATTTTTCATCCTCTGCTGCTCTTTCCATTTTCTCTTGTGTCTGCTTTTCCTTCCTCTCTCCCTTATTTCTGTCTCTCTCTCTCTCTCTCTCTCTCTCTCTGTACTGTAGCCAAATCGATTAGCTGCTAAAGGGTAAATCTGAATCTATAATGGCTGCCATATTGGTCTCTAGAGATGCATCATGCAGAAGTGAGGTGTGCAGTCTTAAATAAAGCCATGTGAGGAATAGCAATGGCCAATAAACACCACCAGGGGTGTGTGTGTGTGCGTGTGTGTGTGTGTATGAAACCACTTTCTAGTTCTGTTTTGTGTTGTTATGCTTGGTGGCAATCTAACACGTTAAAAATGTGACGTATTTAAACTAGCATGCTAGCTGCCTGAGTAGCTGACTGACAAACTGCTGTTAGTCTAAAAAGACAAATTAACTATTATGCACCATATCATATCTTTATCAGTTTTCCTTTTTTCAATCAGAAAAATTCAGAAGAATAAATAATTTTTGACATGCTGATCTCACGTACTGCCACAGTGCCGCCGTTTACTGTGTTCATTTCACATGTTGTGGATTTAAATAGGTAATGTAGGTGTAAAGAAAACAGCTGATGATGGATCGTTGACAGGATTCTTGCAAGATCAACTTATCACACGTTGAAGCTCCACAATGTTGATGCGGAACAAGATTTGATTGCATCTCAGTGTTTAGCCCGGTTACATACTGTATGCCGTTACATACGGTCTCGTTGCTAGCTATTAGCTAGCTAGTGAAACTAGCTACATTTTTCACAGACCAAAAAAATTGCTCATCTTTGTATTCATCTTTTTTCATAGTAACCATGGTCACAATTTATAATCTTATGATCTATCTAAAAAAGGTAACATGTGGTTTTTGTCAACTACTGTTAGTTGAATACTTTCCACAGGACAATGTTTTCTTCTCCAGCTTTGCTTCATACAGCCCAGACAGCATATACACATCTAGCAATGTTAGCATAATGATTGCAAATCACATCTAAACAATGTCACATGCAGCTTGTTTGCTAACTGAGAAGACATCAGCACAGTGTAGTTTTGAATCATTGTTAGTTGCATGTTATTACTATTCCACTTTTTCTTGTTTTAGACAATTTAGATTGTCTATTCAGTTGCTGATTGCAGTCGGTTGTGTGTTATCAGCTAAACGATGCATTTACACATTATACTTAAGGATGTCTGAAATTGGTGAATGATCGTAAAAACGTTGTGCAGGCATAAAAAATTCTTAGGTAACACTTTATTTGGATTGTCGATTCCAGACACTCTTGAGACCATCAACAACCTGTCATGTGACTGTCAACAGTTTATGGTTAATTTTTAGTAGATATTCTTTATACCCTCTGTAGACTGTCATATTGTACTTATATTGTACTTATATGTACTTGTATTTTATGTTCACTTCATTTCCAGTTTATGGTTTAGTACATGATTCACAGACTGCCAACTTCTCCCATTTGTTTTCACTTTATTTGGATAGTCCAGTATAGCTCTTGTTGTTTAATAGATAATCTTAGACTCAGCTCATCCTTAGTCCTATCATGATTTCAAATTCATGTGAACTCTATTGATACATTTTATATATATGACATTTTGTTGAAAGGCATTAAACAATATTTGACATGCTGTTTAGAATTATTTGATATGGTATGTATTGTAGTGTCACTGCGCCTTGGTAATGCACTATTTCGCATACCCATGAGCCCCCGGGCTGCCCAATAATGTGATTTTTAATGTCTTTGTTTTATTAGATTAAGTGTTTATTGTTATGAGAATGTTTCGTGTGGGTGTCTATGCCAATGCCCGTTATAACGACACATCGGTTTATGTTTATTTGTGTTCATCATTTAGTGGAAGTACAGTAGGTTTTGTCACCCAGGCCAGTTTTCCCTCATTGAATTAGTTCTGCAGCTAACCACCAAGCCTGTGTTTGTGCTGTAACTGTGAGTTTGCCAATAAAGATTAAATGCATTGTTTTGTGATGCTTCCTGGACAAGCTTCTTTCTTGCAGATGCCACAATATTGTTCACTTGCTAACATGCACATTTAAAATTAATGCATCATCTTTTGACAGTAACTACTATTTTTGTTACATCAGCTTCACCGTCAGGATTTATGATCAAGGATAAACGGTGTACTCTGTGCGGTCTTAAACAGCCTCAGCTAGCTTTTGAGTGGGGATGGTGCCACACCTGAATATGCATGCTTCCCATTAAGAGACTACATTACCTCTTTTCCTTTCTGTTCTTTATATTGCTGTGAAGACAAAAATCTTCCTGTGAATCAAAAAGAAAAGTATGACGACCCACATTATCTTTATTTCAGCTCTTGGTCAGTCTGTGTGTGATTCTGAATCTTCTTCAGTGTGAACTCTCTTAATAAGAGCGAGATCATGAGTGACATTGATTTATATGCATAGAAGAACACGGTTAAGAGGGAGTGGATAGAAAAGAGAGACACTGCCAAATGAAAAGGAGGGTGGTGAAAAGAGAGATGAGAATAGGGAGAAAAAGGGGAAATAGAGAGGAGTGGGAGAGAGAAAAGAGGACAGGTGAGGTAGGATGTGAAAGTCTATGCTTAATAGCAGACAAAGAACATTAGACGTAGTTAGAGGATAAGGGGAATCTGAGGTGGTTCCTGGAAATAACGGAACAGGCACACACACACATACACACACACACACACACGCACACACACACGCACACACACACACTTTCATCAGGAATGGGGCTTGTTATTGGGACTTTTTTGACACACAGCAAACAGGTGGACTATCACAAAGGTAAGATTGACTTTGCTTGTCCTTCAGGTTTAAATCCTGTGTGTAAGCGTGGCTTTGGAATATGTGTGTGCATGCTTGCGTGTGTGTGCGCGTGAATGCACGTGTGCGTGTGTGTGTCTGTGTGTGCGTGAGTGAGTATATGCGTGCGTGTGTGTCTAATACCTGTAAGAATACAGCCTTGACCCCATGCGTACATGCCTCTATGAGAGAATCCTATTATAACTCTATACATGTGATTGTGTGAGCTGAGTTATTTGAGTTATTATTGAGTTACTAAGTTATATTGTACCATATTGTCATCTCAGGGAGTTCTTCCTTGACATCAGTGGATTTCTGTAAAGCTGCTTTCTGTCAATGGCTATTGTTAAAAGTGCTCTGCAAATAAAATTGAATTGAATTGAATATAGGAATGTCTATAAGGTTTCTCATAGACATAAAGGTTGAGGCTAATTATATCTGTCTTTGTGTGTGTGTGTGACTGAGTAAGTGAGTGAGAGAAAGAGCGAGTGAGAGAGAGACCGAGAGAGAGAAAGAGACAGAGAGAGAAAGAGAGAAAGTGTGCGTGTGTGTGAGCAAGCCATGTTCATTCACAATGAATCTTGTCTCGCAGCTGCTGGATGAGTTTGTGTAAATACACAATGAGCTGCCACTCTATAAAAGGCGATGGTATTCTACTGCTGTGCTACCTAATGCTAAATCACCCACTGTGTGTGTGTGTGTGTGTGTGTGTGTAAAAGATTACATCCTTTGTATCCTAAAGTAACCCTATACTAAATCACTTACTCTCATCACATTGTGTGTATGTGTGTACATTCCTACATGTGCTTCTATATTTGTGTCTGTTTTGTTTACTTTACTGGGGAAATCACACAAAAGCTTTTTATCATGGCAGCCCTGTTAACATACACACAATAACTATACATATTATTTATAGTACATCTAAATCCTTGCAGACATCATATGATGCGTCAGGTGTTGTTTATCAGAATATATGTTTTTATTCTTTAAAAAATTTAAAAGTTAAAATTTTTCATCACTATTTGTTTAGTGTATATAGTTTTATACACACAACCAGCACCTGCTACTTTGGAGAACAATACTGTTGCTTTAAGTATTTTCTTTCTATCTCCTCTGTTTAGAAATGATGGTGTAAGTTCTAAGCATGTCATATATTATATAAATTAAGAAAAAAAGGAAAAATGCAAGAAAGGCAAAAGCAATGTACATTTAACAGCCAATCAAAAAGCACCATTTGATTACACGTAAATAAAAATAGTGCAGTAAAAATAAAAGATAAAAGGAAGAAAACAATAGGCTCTGTTCAACCATTTTCCCACACACATTCACACATTTTTGTAACATTTTAAACAATAGAAATAAAAAGTACAGCATCCTAGGAAGAAAACATTGCACAGCCCTTTTACATCCCTTTTAAACATTTAATCTTTCCACACATTTCAGATAACATTTCAAAATATAGACTGGAATAAAATATCCAATATTAATGGTAGGGGGACTAAGACATTATTGGCTCCATGGGCTGAAACCAACAACAAACAATAAATATCTTTGGTGTGTTGCAGAAGCCTAATATCTCAACAAATTGATCTTTGCTCACTCTCCAGTGTAATGTTTGTCTTAAACTATCTAGTCATACAGGATATTTCTAAATAACATGGCAATGGACAGTATTTCTTTTTTCCTGTCCTAGGTATAATAAATATTAAATATATATCATTTTTATTGGACATGTTAGGATGAGGTGGTATCACTGATAGGGCAGGGTGTTACGGTGAGATCAAACATCGCCAGGAAGAACCATAAAATGCTTCAGCGCAGCCCATAGAAAATGAGACGGGGGCTTCTGTCTGCAATCTAAACAGTGGCATTCCACACCAGTACACACATCCAAACAAGATAGAAATTAAGTCATGCACCGAGAGTGTACTTTCAGAATGCAGGGCTGCAGTATCAAGTTATTTTTAAATGAGGTCACTGAATCAGTTAGTTGGGTGCCACTGTAGCTGAAAAGCAATACTGATATAAAAAAAGTAAAGCTTATCTACATTGCTGACCTTAAATTCCACAAATGAAGCATTTTCTTATTATATTCAAAGGGTGTTTATAGTGAAAAATTATTATCTTTTATATACACTACAGTATATGGTCAAAAGTTTGTGGACACCGTACCATCACACACATATGTACTTTATGAACATCCCATTCCAGATGTAGACCCCCTTTGTTGTTATAATAACAAGGGGAAGGCTGGGAAGGCTTTCCACTAGATTTTAGAGTGTGGCTATGGGGATTTACTCATTCATTATCATCATACCCATTTCCTATAAGAGCATCAGTGAAGTCAGGCACTGATCACTGATGTCAGGCAAGGAGGTCTGGCACACAGTCGGCATTCCAGTTAATTCCAGAGGGGGGGTTGAGCTGAGGAGCCACTCGAGTTCTTCCACTCCAACCTTGGCAAACTATGTGTTTATAGATCTTGCTTTGTGCACAGGGGCATTGTCATGCTGGAACAGGTTTGGGCCTCTTAGTTCCAGTGGAGGCAAATTGTAATGCTACAGCATACAAAGTCATCCTATACAATTGCATGCTTCCGACTTTGTGGCAGCAGTTTGGGGAAGAACCGCATATGGGTGTGATGGTCAGGTGTCCACAAACTTTTGTCCATATAGCGTATTCTAATAAGAATACTGTGCAAACATTGTTAAAACATGCCATTCCAGTCCCAGTCTCTACTGTCCTTCCATATATGAAAGCTAAGCAGCAAGCATTGCCTACGTTTTGAATTGCTCAAGGTTGCGATGTTACTACTGTGAAAAAAATTATATACAGGGTGTCTGAAATGTAAAAGATGCTCAGACTAGGGGGCAATTCGCACGTCACTCGTAGTTTGTCTCTTGTGAGTGTGTAGTAACTGTTACTGATGTTACATGTGGGCTTGCGCTGTCCAGCATTTTTTTTTTTTTGAAACAGTTCTAACTATATATAGCTTCTAAAGCTAATTAGTTAAACACAAATTAAATAATGCACTAATTCAGCAGGCTTCATAAAAGCTTCATTTGCAGATTAGCAAAACAGGCTAACTGTGCTAGCTACATACACTCACCAATCACTTCTTTCCAAGCTTTATCTTCATAATGCCTCAATACATATGTGAGAGGTTGTATATGACAGGATAACATGAAACCATGGCTATGAATTTTTCTTCCATTTTTGCAAGTCAGTCAGTAAATTGGAACTAACTGAGTGTAGAAACTGAAGTTGTGAGTAGGGGATTGAATTAATGTTGGACCACACACATCAATGGATTGGTCCAAGGAATCATTCAAGCCAATCCTTTGGATTTGTCATTTTACTTCATCAAACCTAATTTTGATGTCACTGAAATTGCAGGTCAATGTCATACGCATGTACATAGAAAATGAATGGTTGAATGTTGCTTTGTTGCTAGTGTGAATGTAGGGTCAGGCTGTATTTGGAGGCAGAAAGGCATCGAGTCATGTCCAAATTGAATGTATGCATCCTTGTATGAATCCTGTGCATCAGCTGTGGAAAAATGTTTTTATATGGCGTTCCAATTTTATTCCTAGAGAGAAAATGCTGTTGTAGTCACATAATATTTTTGTCTATTATCTGCAGTGATACTTTATTCTGTCATGCTTAACAGACCTTTGAGAGTAGTGGGTGTTAGCATATGCCTCTATCTTGGCAATGTTGTGACAAATGTTGCCTTCAAAGCCTGTCTGAAGACACTGACTCATGAGGCAGCATAAGCAGAAAGCCATCAAGCCAGCTGCTTTCTGTTTTGGACATAGCTATGGCCATCTATAGTCTACAACAGCTTGGGCCACCAAGCCTCATTGAAGTGATTTGGTCTGTTATGATGTCCCTGAGGAATTCAGTCAGTCTGAGCTGAACAGTTTGTTCAGCACATTTCTGCCCAGACTGCTTCTTGAGTGAGATATGATGGAATGACAATTTTGGCCAAAAAGTTACCAAATGATTATGTTCATAAAACTGCTTTTTTTTTTTTTTTTTTTTTTTTTTCATCAAGAATGGAGAAAAATAATCAGAAGGTAGGGAAGAGATAATCAAGAGGCAGAGAAGGAGTTGTAAAGGGGAACTCTTTTGAACTCTCTCTCTCTCTCTCTCTCTCTCTCTCTCTCTCTGTTTCTATTCATAAAGGCCAGTAAATGAGATTTGGAAAGCTGTGATACTAGCAGCCACTGTCTCATACATAAGGCATGTCTGATTCATTCATTGCATAAGGACACACAGCTCTAAACTGTGGGCTCTAACCTATCCTGCCAAACTGCAAAACAATGAGAGAGAGAGAGAGAGGCAGAGAGACCAAGAGAGCAGTAGGAGAAGAAATCAGGTCATTGTTGAGATTGTGGGTGAGATAGATAGATAGATTGATAGAGAGAGAGAGAGAGAGAGAGAGAGAGACATACCCAATAACACTAGAGCACTTGATAGACAATTGGGACCTTGAAGATTGTGTAATTCAGGAGCTGTGCAGCTGAGAGACAGAGAGAGAGAGAGAGAGAGAGAGAGAGAGAGAGAGAAATGATTCCTCTTAGGGGAGTGTGTGGTGATAATGACATATGGTTTTTCATTAGTCAGTATAACAGTGGGTGTGAAGGTAGGAGAGGTGTGATTAAACTAACAGTGTTCTAGAGAAACATGCATCGTTTATGGAATACATCACAAATGCACAGGAAGCATTAAATAAAAAGCATATTTGTGTAAATCAAACCATGTCTCTGCATGTGATCTGTTGGCTTTTAATTTATTGCACATAGTACGTGTATCTTGTTGCTCTTTCTCTTCAGAGCTCAGTGATAATGCCGTCCCAGCTGGCCTTTGTTGTTGTTTCTTTTTTATTACCCATGTTGCAGGTAGATATGGCCAATATACACCTTAATCCTATCTTGTAAGAGCAGTGGGGAAAATATGACCCACTATACACAATATGTCCCACTACATCACTATATGAACCAACCACTGCAGATGATCCCAAATGCAGCTGTGCATTTGGTCTTTAATCAACCAAAACATGTTATAACCCTTGTTGTCTGACTTCACTGGCTCTCTGTAGCTGCTCACATTGACTTCAGTTCCTTGGTTCTTGGCTATAACCAGTAAAACTTCACTGAGTGATATGGAATCATCAGGACCTACATCCAAACTGAAAAATGAAGTAATATTACCACCACTGGTGTATGATGGTTCAAATCTTCAGCAGAGCTCAACTTTATGCAAATGGATTTGTCCACTTCATTGTGTTTAGCCAATCGAGTGGAAGGTAGATATCGTCTGAGCAGGAAGACATTCAATTTTCTTGTGGTTCATGAGCAGATGAGTGCTTGTTCAGTTAATCCTTTAAGCCATGAGCATATTTTCTTTACAGGAAAGCACATCAATGGAAAAAAAAACTGCATTATTCTATTAATTGAACAACTCAAAATAATTAATTAATATCACAAATAGCTTATATCTCACACACATATTATGATTTTATGATTTTATGATTTAGTATCTTGTGGCCACAATAAATTCTGTGCACAAATTGGTGGCACATGATATAAAACAGTAAAATAAATGTAATGCCTATGGCTGCAACTCAATAGATCTAAACAATAGATGTTATTCATCTCTGTCTAAACTTCACGATTTCCACGGCTGTACTGTTAAATCAGAAAGCATGTGTTAGTCCAAATTATATTTGATTTAATTTGCAGGGATTAATGTGATTATTACAACTAGTGCTAACTATGAAGCAATATATTGGCAATATACTAGAATCCTATTAGATGTTCATTTCAGTGCTTTCCTTCTTCTCATTTATATATAATTGTATTCATCTTGATTTTTATTTGTTTATTTCTAAATTTTGTGAACTCCACCCATGTAATTTTAATAATCTGAATGTACCACCCAAAACATCTTCTTAATGTATGTACCTGAGTAACCCCACTCTGAATAGAAGCAACCTTCCCCATGTAGATTTTGACATTAATTTTAGACTTTTAGTTGCCAAATCTGAATACAGCCCTTAATGAATTGCATAAATATTTTAAGCTTACTGAATGCAGAGAGATAAAGGAAAAAATGAGACCCTTTATCATGTATCAAGTGCAATTTTGTTAATGATAAATAAGCAAAAACAAGCCAGATTATTTTATGTAAATAGTTGAAATTACTGCAAGCTACCTTGCAGTGGTAACAATGCTAATCTATTTTCCAGTCTCTTCTACACTGATTGGATGACAATAATGCCCTGACTTAAATTGCCTGGCACCAAATCCTACCAGGGGCAATTTTATTTTGGGTAGCGGCGTGCTAATCTGGTGTTTTGGTCTATTTTGTCGATTTATGGGTTATCTTATCTTATCTGGCTTATAGCTCTCTCTTGCCTCACTTCACTGTTTCTAAACCGTGAACCCTATTCTATGTATATTTATCTCTCTTGTGATGAAATAGAAACAGTTGTAGATCAATGTGTCAGTAGCAATTTGTGTCTGTGACCTGCATGATTGTATCCTACTGGCTAATAACACTGTAACTGCACTTGTGTCCGGCTAATATGGTTAAGAATTGTTATACACTATATAATTACAGAGTGAAGTCTTTAGCATCGGACTAAAACTGCTAATGGTCAGCTTTTTATAATTGCAGTAGATAGTGCAGTAGATTGATTAGGGTAATACAGTGAATGGTCAGATAGATAGCTTTTAGGATTGCGCTAAGCAAGCTAATGGGCAGCAGTTTGAAACTGCAGTAGAGAGTCACGTCATTTTAATAATAGCCAAATGTAAAGTAAAATCGTAAAGTACCATCTGTAGAAGACATTTGGCAGTTCATCAAATGGAAATGTTCTTGCCCTTCCACCCCATTTAAAGGAATATTCCAGCATTTTACAACCTAATTTTTAGCTTCAGTATATCTGCTTAGCATAGTCATGAATTTCAACACGTTTCCCTGTACTGAGAAAGGAACAGAAATTTATTGACTGCCCCTGTGAATGAGTTTTTTTTAATCTCCTTATTTTTCTGTCACTGGTCTATTAGTTAATAACATACTAAAATTTCTCTGTACATGTTTTTTAGGAAAGTCTAAAGTCTAAAATTTGCTCTGACGCACTAATAAATAAAGCATAAAATAGAGATCCAAGGCAAAAGTTATACAGAAAAATTTAGGATGTCAGAGACATGAGCAGTATTGCAAGTTTTCCAGTGGTGGAAAGAGTACAAAACACACTGACTTGAGTAAAAGTACTGCTACTATAGTAATAATTTTTTTGAGTAAAAGGAAAAGTAGTGATCAAGAAAATTACTCAAGTAAGAGTAAATAAGTCATGTGGTTAAAAAAACTGCAGTTTTTTAATAGCCCCTATTAATTTCAATGGGATTTGCTCACTGAGTAATTACTTTACAAATTACTTTTTCATATGTCTACTATTGAAACAACTAATCTGAAAATGTTCTATATCTAAGAAAGACATTTTTGAACAATAAAGGTCTAGCTAGCTAAAGTTGAATCTTTTATTTAAAAAAAAAAAAAAAAAGTAAAAGGACTATGGTTTACTAAAAAAAGTACCACTACAGTGCACCATGTACTCAAGTACTGTAACAAGAGTACATGTAGTTCGTTACTTTGCATCTCTGATGTTTTCACAGGATTGTTGTGTAATATTATAAATCATATTAGTAATGAGCAGCATTTTATGATTAGGTAAATAGATTTGTGTGGGTGAAACTGAAGATATGGTGTCATCACACTATCAAATATTCTGTATTTGGGAAACTCTACTGTGTATTTGTGCGTGTGTGTGTGTTTCATAGGCAAAAATGCCATGTGATGATTAAGAGTACATACCGCTGAATCTGTCAAAGAGAGAGATGGAGATTAATTTTCTTGTCACTTCTGATTTTTTTTTCTGAGTTGATATCGAGCCAGTGTTTCAGTAATTAATGTTTCACATTAGTTTGCCACCGATATGTAGCTACACAGGGCTTAATTATGCTTCACACCCATCCATCTTTGTGGCTGTTTATTTCTATATAAACTACTCAGTTTCCTGAAGGTATTGAAGTTAGCTTCGTTTAAAAACCTTAGTTGAAGGCTACTGATGATCTTTTCCAGCTGTACAATATCCTTAGTTGCCGTTCTAGCCTTTTTTTCTGTATTGCATCCGAATCCACTGTCAATCCAGAAGCCACCACAAATCCACATTTCAATCCATTCCAAATATTATCTCACGCTCACTCACCTGTCTGCTGAACTCACCTGTTTCCTGTTAACCCTCATTTACTTTTGTGTATTTATCCCAGTTCATTCAGCACCACTCCTTGAGGGTTTTTTCCAGGCTAGCATTTCTCAGTGTTTCTGTGGTTGTGTGTTCTTTCTTTTTTACAGTTTGGTCCTATTGGTCTTAATTTTGTTTTTAATTGTCCTGAATTTCTCTGTTTTCATGCTGTTTTGTTGTCTGTTGATTTGGATTATTAATAAACAATTTGCATATACATTCATCTGTCCCCACCTTATGACATTCTGATTCAGATTTTTTTTTTTTACTTTATCATTTTATTCAGTTTCATACCTGTGACTGAAGTATACTACAGTGTAGTTACCAAATGTGAAGATGTTTTTTGAGTAGTGACTAATTTTCGCTATTATTACAGCAGACTTTCTTAGAACCTTTTTTTTGTTAGCTGGGAAACAACTGTCCCACTAGTGTTAAGATTCTTGAAGAAATTATGTGATTATGTCTCCAATACTGGAGTGTTGGATGCATTTATTATTTGGACTGTGTGGATATCTTGAGTTTAGCTACTTAGCATTTAGTCTGTTTCAAAACCACTTAAATAACTTCCCTACACACTCATGGGTGAGCTTCACCTACGTCCTGAGTGTACACTTGTAGCATGAGGTCAGGAGTGTATATTGTGTCACTACCAAGTTTTTCCACACAGTTCGCACAACAGTGTTCTGTGTGAACCAGACAGTAAAAACAGTTTTAATGGTTTTCACTCATTTTCTACCACCAGCAATACTGTAATGCTACAGCACAATTTGCACATGTTTCCATACTTTCTGTCAAAACTAATTGGATTAAAGTTCAAAACCAAATGGATAGACTTGATGTCAAATAGATAAGTCAGAAAGAGTATACTGCATGAAATTAAAACCCTAAAAGTTCCACAGTGAGTGTTCTGGATCAGAGAGGTACAAACAGCACTGTGTGTGCATGTGGAAGGCTTGAGCCTTTTTCCCCCTGTTATAATTATTTTTTTGTTTATGTATCTAGTAGTTTTAATTTATTTGTATTTTTGTATATTCTGTAAAATTACTATAAGATTGTATATGTATTTAAAAGGTAAAGTTTAAAAAATAATTACAGATTGTAATAAAGTAGTTTTCCTATCACATCATTTGTCCTTATACAGTAAAGATATACAGTAAAAAAAATGTTCGATTGTTACAAGTTTTTTTTTTTTTTTTTTTTTAAATCTATACATTGTTTACACTGTATAAATCAACTAAAGAATCATAAACTAATTACAACAGTACAGGTGAAATATATATATATTTTTTTACTTCATAGATTTATAAATAAAATAGTGGATCTGCATTAATCTGCCTTCTTCAGAGAGGTGTGTGTGAAAAGTTCGGAAAAAGTGAACATCATACTGAAAAAAGCTTGTTAACAGCTGCAAAAAATGTTTACAACTAGTAGGCAGGAAGTAAAAGTTTCTTAGAGTTAAGGGGAGATTTTTAATTTATTGTGTGTATTGAATCACAAAGAGAACAAAATTATGAAATTTAGGGAACAAAAACTACTAAAACTACTCATACTATGTCCCTATTTGGTGACAACTGACTTCTTCTTCTTCGTCTTCTGCCTCTTCATTACATGTGTGAATTTAGACATGCAGCATCATTATGTCTGTACAGAGCAACAGGGTGGCATGCACTAGCCTTCTGCGGATCATGAAGATATTGTGTACTTCTTGTTGCATAATTCAATGATGTTGCTGCAGAATTTATCTGTATGTTGCTATGTTTTTACAGAATTGATCTGTATGTTGCTACGTTTCTCCATCTGTTTGCTGTTATATCTTACTGATGAGCTCTGGTCGGTGTACAATCACCTTGCCACATTCACCACAGTCAAGGTGAAACACAGTAACACAGCAAGGTGAAACAGTGGGGGATAGAGACAGAGATGTATGACTGTAGGGAATATTACAAAAAAAGATTATAAAATTTTAAAAATGGAAACTTCTGGCTAGGAGGGATTAACAACAGCAAAATTAATCAAAGGTATGACTCACACCAAAACAAGTTCCATTTATTCTTTCTCTTACTCTGATGGTGGAAAGAAAATATTGAGAGATCATTGCTTTCTTTTTTTCCTATCATTCATCCTGGCAGTGCTCCTTGTAAATAAGACTATAACCGATTCATTGCTCCACACATCTCTTCTGTCTCTTGATTGCTTCTATTTTCTATCACTCCATTCTCAATCCTGGGGCCTTGGGACACTTTTGATTTAAGTGTTGGCTGCTGTCCGCTCTGTGATCAGACTCTGAATCAGCTATTTGTGGTGAAGGTGAAGGCCCAGCAGGTAGGACTGATATCTGTGCATATCTCAGGGGAATTCCTGGGTCTTTTTTTACAGACACCACATTTCCTAGTGTTAGAATAAAATTTGAATTAGACTGGATGTGCCTGACATTCATTCTTCCATTCATCATCCATCATTCATTCATCCTCAGTAAGTGCTTTATTCTGGTCATGGATTGCAGTGGACATGGAGCCTATCCCAGAAAGACAGGATGTGACACATGGGGATTAATTGTAATTAATTGTATAAAATACAGAGTAAGACAACATCCTAAATGCAAATTCCATGTGAGCTTCAGCTTAGTGAAACCTCTCAGCTCAGCTCAGCTAAGCTCAGGGGAACGTATCAAACACTCATTCCCCGTCTGAAGGAAATGACTCTTTTCTCTCAGCTGAGTCAGAGATTGCCAGAGGAGTGTGCAGGAATGGAGAGATTCATGGCAGGCAGAAACAGAATGGTAGAAGCAGTAGATCATGGCTAAGCAATTGCACAGCCAGAGAGCACATTATCTGCTGAAGATTTCGTGTAGTAAGAGATCAGAGATCCCTGAGGTAGATCTTGTTTCACGTATACTGAATCTAGAGCATGTTTAAAACTAACACGGATTGTAAAGCTCTGTCTGATTTACGAATCATCTAATGATAAACTGAAATGTTTATTGTGTGTTTTAATCAGCTACACCATAAAATGTGTCAGCCTGAAAGGTGTACTCACATAAAATTTTTAGCTGCACTCAAAATTTTGAAACAGGCTCATTCACACATCTGAAGTGTTCTTCAATGAGCTAGTTTAACATATTTACATAACCTGATTTAATAATATCCTGAGAAAGCCAGCCATATCAAGCAAACACCCTGCCCACCTCTATATTTGTAACCTAATCTATATATGGAAAAACAGCATTAGTGACACTTTATCAAACATTATATATCATGATCATAAGCAGTATCCATGTCAGTCTCTCTAATCTTATATCCTGTGGTAAATGGCACTCATGGCAAATGACGAAGAGGAGACTCATCATCTCTATTGACTCAACTAATCAATGTCTGCTCTTAAATCATTGCTGAAATGATCACTGATTAATTCAATGAGTTTTGCTCTGTTACCTAAATTTTCTTTTTTTTTTTTAATTAGCATTTAAACATTTTGTCCACTGCCGTCTCTTGTGTATGTGATGGGAATGTGCATCGCAGATAATTTGACAGCTGGTGTTTATGCCACTATGACCTCTTTAACATTTCAAAACTGAATATATTAGGCTTACACAAGTTTTACTATGGCATGTAACTAACAGCTTATTCAAAGAAGAAGGAAAGCACACTTAGATTAAAATTAAAACATCTTTAGGTAGACTGCCTGTTTTTACAGCCATGTTTGTTAAACTGGCTCCTACCCAAACATGATCTCTGCAGGAAGGTATATACAAGGCTTTTTTTCCTATTTTCTCCCCAATTTGGTCACCTGCCATTTCCCACCCGCTACCTAGCTCCCAACCGGGGAGGGTGGGGCAAATATTTGCTGTCTCTGTGACACATAAAGCTAGTCAACCACATCCTTTCGAATTGCTGCTCATGCTGTGTCACAAGGCAACATAACACAGTCGGAGGAAAGCACTATCTACCCTCTTCCACATACATGAGTTCACAAACACACACTAATGGCCATCCTTCATACCCACGCAGCATGGCCAATTTTGCAATTGCCTCTCAGCCATGGATTGCCGTCACGTTGTCAGGATTTGAACTCGCAATCTCCCGTCTATAGCATACGCAAGATTAAAAAGTAAATAAAACGATTTCTACATCATTTGCTGAAAAGCATTAATGTTTTCTTTAACTAGAGGCATCTATGTATGCTTTAAGCAGAAATTGGCTTTCTACAGGTATTCCCAGACTTCCACACAAATGTAGTCAGCCATCCATGTCAAATTTGCTTAATGAGACTAATGCAGTAAACAAATAATGAAAGCTCAGAGCTATCAGTTTAGCTTTGTATATAAATGCAAGCAAAATAAGTCTGTATTGAATCTGATATGCAAATGAAATTAGTATATTAATATCCAAATCACTTATAATGTACAATTCAGACTTTGGACAGCAGTTGTTTTTTTGGGGATGTCACTAAAGTAAACATGACCCTGGCACAGAGTTTGACTGTTCAGGTGTCCCCAGCTAGCCTTAATAGTCAAACAGTATGAAATCCATTGTGTTGGTTTACACAGCTGGTAGCATTTTCTGACGATGCAATTCTTTCCATCTTTTGCCATGACCATTTAAAAAAAAAGGCAGTATAACTTTTCTTTGTCTCATGGCTTTTACATGAACACACGCAAGAGAACTAGATTTGAAGATGGTGCTGTGAGCATTGTCAGCATGTCAAAGTTCAATATTTCTAGCATGGTGAGCCATATGGCATTTATGGCCATCAAGTCATCAGCTGGAATTATATTTCGAAGAAGTAAGTCCCCAGATCCCATACCTCCTAGCGGATAATGCATCAGTGAGCAAATCTCATTGAAATTAATAGGGGCTAATGTTAATGACTCAAGTAGTGATTACTAAAGTATGTGTTGAGAGAGAAAGTTGACTGCTACTACTGTTTTTAGCTGTTTGATGTCTATACTCTATTTTTGTATCTTCATCATATTGCCAAAACTAAAGAAGCAGGCTGATAGATGAAATTTGTGGTGGGGAAATGTTGTGTACTGTTGATTTATCGCTTTGAATTTCCTCATGTTCCTGTAGATTAAGTCTTTAAATGAAGTAAAACAGAGCACTTTCAGTCATTTTCATGTCAATTCCATGCACCATCAGCTCATTACATGTAAATATGTTAAACTAGCTGATTTATAGTAGAAAATGTCAAAATTTCACAGTGTGAAGGGTTTGCCCAGACTGCCACACACTTGTGGTAAGAGGAAAATTGATCCCTGTACATTTTATTGTCAAACTAAAGACAAGTTTTTTGACTTGTTCGATTTGATCAATCTAATATTCCAGTGCAAGGCATATTACATGGAACTACTGAGGAAAGTCATTTTCCATCTTGCTTTTTTTTTTTAAATCTTAAATAGAAATTAAAGCCTTGAGCCATTGCACACATTTGCCAAAACATATTTTTTCTCTTTCTCTCACATTTTTGCCTCTTATGCCTTATTTCTCATTATGTTTCTTAACTACACTTCTGCCCTGTGTTTCTTTCTTCCACTCTTTCTGTTTCTGTTTCATTAGGTATTAGAAGTTGTAGGCTCCTTATATGTATTCTTATGTTAGTGTGTGTGGCAAGTTTGGCATGCTTATATAAGCTGCGAGTGTGTGTGATGAAGTGGCTCTCTGATCCTGATTCACACTGCATGACGCCAGCACTCAACAAGAAGTAGAGAGAGTGAGAGAGAGAGAGAGAGAGAGAGAGGGAGGGGAGACTGAAGGGAGGGGGTGCAAAGAAGTGGGGAGCAAAGTGAGGAAGAGAAACGTCAAGCGGAGGGAAGAAAGGATGAGGGAAAGACGGAGAGAGGGACACAGTAAGTGAGTGAAGCACATGTGACGGAGTGACATTCACTCAGACACGCTTGTTTCCACGGCGACAACATGGGAGCAGTGGTTGGCACACTGACCATGCAGACCAAACAGAGGCGACCATCCAAAGGTAGGGTAGACACACACACACACACACACACACACACACACACAGACAAACAACACAGCAGTGTCCCACATACACGAACCCTGCTTTTAGATTACTATCTACAGAACCATGAACATACAAGAGCACGCATACACATATGGAAAAGGACATGGAAAAGGACTGACACACACACACACACACACACACACACAAACATAGCGTCCTATGCACATGAAAACCACATTTAGTCTACTATCCACATAATACATATACAACCTTGCACAGACATAGAAACAAACCAAAACACACACACTCACGCGCCGCCTCTTTCTTTTCCATACTTACGCAACAAGTAGATTTCTATAAGCTTCAGTGGCTGTTGTGAATCTGCCATGTGCTGAATCTTCAGCCATCAGTCTTACACACCCACCCACAGATACACACACTTTTCAACAGCATGGAGTGAAAGTGTCTTATTGTGTGTGTGTGTGTGTGTGTGTGTGTGTATGTGTGTGTGTGTGCGTGCTTCATGTGTGTTAATGTATGATGTCTGAAGTGCACATGCTTTGGGTGTTTATCACTCTACTCACACACTCTCTTCCTGCTTGTTACCGTGGAAGAGCTGTTGTCATGGCAACATGGATATGGCACTGTTGGGGTGTATGCGCACATATGTGCATGTGTGTGTTGCTTTGTGTGCTTGTTGTTGTCAGGGATCTAGACTGTTGTTATGAAAAATGTAGATGAAAAATCAATTAGAAATTTGTATTTGTAGTCAGACACACACACCCACACACACACACACACACACACACACACTCGTAGATGGAGAGAGAGAGAAAAAAGCAATGTGAGATCAGGAACAGGAAAAATCACCTGTTGATCTCTTTATTCTAATTCTTCTTCTTCTTCCGTCTCTCTCTCTCTCTAAACGTATACAGCATCACTCACTCTCTATCGGCTATCTCTGTGTGAAGCCTGTATTACATGGATGAAAAAAATACCTAAAGCAGTCACACACGTATACAGTATATTATCACCAACACACACTTTTTCACCATGCTATCTATCATGATGGCATTTGGTGTTGAAGAGCGGGTATGTATGTTTGAGCTTGTGCTCTTCTGCCCAGTTTCACACAGCCTGATCCGAGGAAAACATGCAGGAACCTAAAAGGAAACAGCTTCATATGAGCATGAGAATGAAGACACTGAAGACTAATATGCAGTGAGACATACTGTACATATACAAACACTTCATAAACTACTTAATTAATTAAGGTCATACTAATTTTTTCCATATTGAATACTAAATATCTTAATGTGTCAGTTCCATAAAAAGTGTTTTAGACAACATAAGCACTAGATTATGTATATGAATATACAATTTTGAAACAGGGCCTTCATTTACATATTGCAACCTGATTGGCTCATACTGTATATTTTACATTGTAGAAACACTTACCTGTCACTTCTTCAAAAATAACTCAGATTTTCTAAATCATGCAGCATTCAAACTGTATTTTTCAGGCATACATGGCATTGTTTACATTCACCATTACAGTACAGGATGTGATGTAGAATAAATCCCATACAGAATATATTTTGTGCATTTACAATTTCCATTGATCACCAACATCTTGTGATTGTCTAACAAATAACACATCCCTCATCCTGGACTGTGCTATTCGTCTGACAAACAATTTTGTCTTCAGAATAAATAGCCGACAACTAATTTATTTCTGAATCTTTACAATTTCCAGAAATGTCACTAATTATTGTCACTCAAATTATTGTCACTAATGTTAGAAAACAGGCACCTCAGATAGTGTCAGTACATTGTAGGATAAATAATTCTCTCATCCTTTTTCTTAGTGATATATCACTTCAGTTCACACATGAGCTCTCTTAATCATTTCCCAGGAATTGAAATATGTCTCATCCTGGTTGATTTTTCTGTCAACGTTGCTTTCACATTTAACCCCCTCCCCATTCATTATTGCTAAATCATTAAAAAACATGTTCGATAAAGTTTAGGATTATTTTTGAAATATTCAGGTTTGAGTAGTCATAAGGTCCCTTTAAATATATATACACTACCAGGTCAAAAGTTTGTATATATATATATATATATATATATATATATATATATATATATATATATATATATATATATATATATATATATATATATATATATATAATATGTAAAAGACAGATTGAAACAGTTTATACCCTGTGTGTATGCTTTTACTTAAATATATTAGTTTTTACTTAAAATTTAATTCTTTTCCCAAACTAGTAGTTTTCACTTAGAACTTAATAGAAGCAGCGAGGAGCTTGGTATTCATATTCATTATTATTCTAAATTACTGTAAAATGAACAAAACCCTTGACTGGCAGGGTATATATCCTCAGGACCCTTTTAATCTCTGGAATAAATCTATATTTTGGAAAATGGTTTGCAGTAATACATGCGAGGCTTCAAACAATGATTGAGTAGTTGGCATGTTGGCGAGACTTCCTGCTAAATATCACTCATCTAATTAGCACATGTTACTGCCTGTGTGTGATCAACATGTCCTGCTGAAACTGAGAAGCTGGCCTTTGGCTAATTACACTAGCTGTCTGCTTTGATATGACTGCATGTCTGTAAGACTAGCTAGTCATTTCCGATCAAATCATGAGGTATTACTGTGAAAAAACATGCCTAAGCAATAGGAAGATGAAAGCAGTGATGTGTTCAAGAGGAAAATAATGGTCTTGTCAGCACACTGTGATGGATGTGGCCAGTCTACAGGGCTTTGTTTGCTGTGTGCCAGTTTGTTGCTGTTTTTGTATTGAGCTATATGTTATGGTGTTTTTGATGTGTGTGTGTGTGTGTGTGTGTGTGCATGTGTGTGTTATCTGGTTGTTGCAAAAAGTTTTGAGATTTGTCAATTGCTTCAGGCTTGTTCTATTTTTTTCCTGCATCTTTTATGTATTAGTGATGAAATATAAGTGTGTGTGGTTTTGTGTGCATGTGTGCTCATGGTCTCTCCAGCAGTGGCTTTTTCTCTGGTGAATATTTCACATCTTCAATCACCACCCACTCTGTGCCTCCAGCTACTTAATCTCCCTCGTTCTTTTTCTTTTTCCCTCTCCCATTTCTCCTTCTCTCATTCTCTTGCCACTGTTTTCCATTTTCTCCCATCTTTTTGCCTTCATATTACCTTCGGCTAAAATTCCTTTTAAACTGTATCTCTATTCCTCTCTTTCAACCTTTCCATTTCTATCTTTTCCATCCCCCCTCCTCACTTGCTCTCACACTCTCAGAGCCTGAGTTTGTTTTTGTGAAAGTGCTTATTAAGTCCGTCTTGTAGGACAAACTTAATGGGACTGTTTTGTGTGTGTGCGTGTGTGTGGGCGGTCAGCGTGTTGGACAGCTCTTTTTTGCTGTCGTAATGTACTATGAATGTGTGTGTGTGATTCATTGCAATCACCGGCCTTATCTGGGAAGCTCAGAGGTTGTTTTATTCCTGAGTGATGTATTTATTCAGTCTTTTACTCCGCTTCCTGACATGAGTCACGCAGGACGTTCTGTATGGGTGAGGGATGTGGTGGATGTCAGTGTGTGTAGGTGGTCTTTATGAGTGAGTATTTCTCTGGTGATAGACTATAGAAGTCCTACAGAACTCCATCTGGACAAACTTCATTATGCACAGTGAAGAATGAAGAGTGTAAATCACTACTTCAGTATGCACAACTCTGTGATATTAACTTCTTTGATATAAAAGATCAATTCTGATATACAAGAGTGATTTTGATATAAAAGAGAAATTTCAAATCAAATTCTGACACTAAAAGTATCATAATTTCTGGATCAAAGGTCACTTTGAAATAGTAAATGCAGTCTAAGCAGTCTGCTTAGAAAGAATAAACAAAATACAGGTTATGTCAATCTTTGTATATTAATGATATATATTAAGTTGCATTAATGCATAAGGCATTTTGCCTCAATATCTGCTGCACAATTACCATTTTCATACTTGATAAAAAGCAACTTAACTACAGCTGTGTAATATCTCTTAATTGCCAGCTTTTCCATTTTACTGAGTGTGTCCTGATTGCCAGTATTAATAGTTAGTGTGTAGGGGATGATTCATTTTGTATTTCTGCAAATTTATTATTTTTTTAAAGTAATTTACTCCAGTTTATGCATTGATTTACTAAAGGTTTAATGAATAAGCAATTTGGAGCATTCCTACCTAAAGGTGGAAAATACAGAGTAGTGTTTATACAAGTAGATTAATTTTTCACCTGTAATGTGATTTACTAAGCCTGAAAGTCATTTCGATACCAGCAATTCTATGTGCAAATTAATACGGCCAAAGGGCATGCATTAAATTTGCAGAAGACCATTTCTACCAGTTGAAGACAAAATTGTATCATTCATTAGGTTTTAATATTGAATTCACAGAGATTATGCCTTAGTAAAATAATCAGAAACTTTTTCAAGATAATGATGACTTATTGCCACAGTAAAACTGGTTTCAAGTTATTCAACTCACATTGCCTTTTTTGCCAACATTTAGCAACAGAGCCTTTAACATGTATGATTTCACTTGATTTTAGTTAGTTTTAATTCTTGTATTCAAAGAAACAGTCAAACATGGAATATTCAGAAGACATGAGACTATAACACACTGTATGTCAATTTGCTGTATAAGACACAGCGTTCGTAAAGTGGTGTCTACAAAGCCAGGAGGTCACCAATATTTTGTGGACAGAGGTGGAAGTCACAATGAACCATGGTTATTGCTGTACTTATTTATATAATCATAAGCCTAATTGACTGGTAACTGACTTGAGTGGTTTTAATCTAAACCTTAATAACACATATAAACATATATACTGTATGACATTTATCTATAACATTGAAAGGGGTCCTTGGCTGCAAAAGCTTTGAGAACAGTAAAACAACAACAACAACAACAACAACAACAACAAAAACATTTATTCAGAAAATCAGTGGAGGTGTTCTTCTTTAGAGGTCATGTTTAGTTAAAAGGCTGTGAGAAGCAGCTGATCAATAAAACACCATGTAACTGATTTCACACTGCAGGCATGATGTGATCCAAATGGTAATTACATCTCTGTGTGTGTGTGTGTGTGTGTGTGTGTGTGTGTGTGTGTGTGTGTGTGGGTGGGTGGGTGAGTGGGTGGTAATATCAATCTATAATATGCCAGTAAAGCTTTTTTTTACAAAAACATTTCATGAGATACCTACAGAAACAATGCAAATATAGCAGTAGTGAATATTAAATGTATTCCTGAGAACTCACTGGAGAGGCATTTGTATGAGTCAACTCTGTAGTGTGATGCATCGATTATGATAATTCAGATTATGCAAAGTAAACACTTGAGATGCAGGATTACTACAGGATAAATAATGCTGGAGAGAGAGACAATGAGAGAGAGAGAGAGAGAGAGAGAGAGAGAGGAGGAAAGTGATTGACTGAGCTGGAAGGTGTGTATAATAAGCCCCTTATTATCTGAACTGCCTATGTGAAGGATTAATGCTAGCAGTGATATAATTTATAATAACTAGTGCTCAGAGAATTCATTTAATAATGAAAATTGTTTATGTTCTTTGGTTCTTTGGATGCTAACTTATTTTCTGTCCAGGAAAACAATAAGATCCTTTTAAATGAATTTTTCCATTTTATACATTTTATTTTTTAAATGAAATTTATAAATACAAGTTCCTTAATTATTATAAGGAAGCAAATCAGTCCCCTGTCTCGCTTATTTGACAAAACGTAAGCAGGAAGGTCAAGGCTTCAGGTTGAATCTTGGCTAGGAAAAGAGTGCTGCTGGGATTTTAAGGCCACATGAGCTTAACATGGTGTATTAGGACAGATGTTCCCTCTATTTTTTTTTTCTTTGATGAGCAAAGCCTATTTCTATTGGGCAGACCCCAACAGATGATTTAACAGGTGATTATCAGAGGTGCTCACAGCTAATGTAGCTTTTTGTTGTTGGGACTGAATTTGGGTGGCAGTGGGTCTGTTTCTGCTTTGATGCGCATTCCCGTTTGGGCTTTCAAAAATAAGAAAAATACAATGCTCTTATGAGAATCAAGTGTACCTGTAGCTGGTCCAAACTGCACTGCAATCATCTGTCAGTTACACCAATTGACTAACACATTTTTGTGTCATCATTCTGCCCAGATGGTATTTATTTCTGCAGGGGAGCATCATCAGAAGTGTGTGAATGCATAGCTTTTGTGCAGCTTAGATAGAACAGTGGACTGTGGCAACAGGGGCGTTGTCGAGGAAGTGGGTTGAACCGGCAGGTAACGCATGATGATTCTTACCTGTGTGTGATCATGGCGAGTTGACTTCTGCGAGTTTTGTTTGTCTTTTAGGGGACCGTGAACCAGAGAGAGAGAGAGAGCTGAGCAGAACTCTGTTTTTGTGTGTGGGCATGTGTGTGTCTGCTAGTGAATGCTGTAATGCTGAAAAGCACTCGCAGAATAAATTAAAATAAAAGGTGCATGAAGCTTTGTGAAGAGTTGCCTGTCTTCCAAGTCCTCCTTCCCACCCATACATGCCAGGGTTTGTTAAGGTTTGTTCCTCGCCAGCCTCCACCAGCTCTCTCTTGCTCTCTGGTTCACGCCCCTCTGAAAGACAAACAAAACTCACATAAGTCAACTTGCCGTGATCACACACAGGTGAGAATCATCATGTATTGCATGCTGGTTCAACCCGCCTCTTCTCTGTCTGCAGCTGACACTCAACCACGCCCCTGCTGCCACATGGACATTTTACTTTTACATCCAAATGAAACTCCTCTATTAAGCATTAAACGCTATTAAACAATGTGTTATGTGTGTGTGTGTGTGTGTGTGTGTGTGCGAGTGTGAGCGTGTTCTGTATTGATCAGAATGACACTAGTCTATTAGCTTGTACACAGTGTCAGCAGTCAGTCTTCCTTCAGGCACTGTGACATTACATGAGCAGCAGTTTATTAAGATCTCATAGGAAGCGCAGATTAGCCCTCGCCCTTCAATCTGGGTAGCTGTTGTGTGATTGAGAAGATTCAGCATGCTGATACACACTCTCAGACACTTCTCTCACTCCAGCGAGGGAAAAGAGACATAAATCCACAACATTGCTGTTAAAAGCAGAACAGCTTTTATATGTGAGCATAGATAAGCTTCAGTTATGTCATGTCATCCGATATTCAGCCCAGACTACCACTCTCCAGCCATGTTGCATAGATGAGGCATAAAAAAAAGCAGCAGGGACGCTCTGCGAGAGTTCACGTTACATCAATGACAATGCGTGTCCTTGTTTTCTTTCTTCTAATGACTCATATACTTCATCTCTATGTTTCTCCCCTCTCATTTTATGTATTCTCTGTCCCTCTCTGTAGATAAGGTGGATGATGATTTGGAGATGACAATGGTGTGTCATCGTCCAGAGGGTTTGGATCAGCTGGAAGCTCAGACCAACTTCAGCAAGAGAGAACTGCAAGAGCTCTACAGAGGGTTTAAAAATGTACGTGTTGCACACACATACAATACTTACACAATAAAATCATTCTTGTTCATCAAGGTGTTTCTAGACTTATTATTATTAATTATTAATTCATTTTTATCTGTCATTATTCATTTAATTAATAAGCAATTTAGAAAAATAATGGGCTTTTTATGTTATGTTTGTTTTTATGTTGAAATTCATTAGATTTAATTCAGATTATTTGCCTTAAAACAAGATCTTGGTGACTGTGGAATATTTTTATAGTAGCTCAATTAATACCACCCGCAGACATGCTTTTCCACCCACAACCTTTTTTTCCCAAAACTAGTCCAATTTGGTGTAAAAAAAAAAAAAAACTGGCATCTCTGCCAGGAATGCAGCTCAGTCACTTCAGCACTTGACACAGACTTCAACTCCTCGTTGTGTTATACAGCACCAAATCTTTTGCCATAATTGAATGGCTAGTCTTCTTTGTCTTCATTCATGGATTTGTTTTGCATTGCTTTCTTTCAAGTCATTAATAAGAAATGACTAATTAAATTCATGTGAGTAATTGAAATAAATAACCTGTTTAAACTGGACAGCGTAAAGCCTATCAATTGAGGTTCACATTGATGAGTCTCCTTATACATCATAAATTTACACAAACATAGGAGCTCTTATAGGATAGACATTTTTTTTTCAAATTAACTGGATTTTCATGAATACTACATTTCTTGTGTAAATGTTCTTGCAAATTATTTATAAAAATTTGTTTTCCTCATTTGATGAAGGAGGCCCATTATTACCACATAATACATTTGGCTAATTTCATAGTTTCTGGCTTATGCTGACATTTTTCTGGCCAAGACATAAGCTCTGCACTCAGCCATAAGACAGTTGCAGGTGTTAGAGCATTTTAAATACTTTCCTTTAATTTCAGTTTCTTTGTACATTTTGAACTACTAAGTTTACCAACCTCATTTAGGTTCTAAACATGGCAGGTTCTGTGTATTTCCTTTCTAGTTCTTGATCTTTGCTTTCTTTGTTCTTAGGAATGCCCTAGTGGGGTTGTTAATGAAGAGACATTTAAACAGATTTACTCACAGTTCTTTCCTCAGGGGGGTAAGTCTATATGTGCATGCTAGAAAGTGAGATTTAATGTACATGTTCGTGTGTGTGTGTGTGTGTACGTGTATTCTCCTAACAGAGTCTCTTCTGTTTTCTATAGATGCCAGTACATATGCTCACTACCTGTTTAATGCCTTCGACTCTGGCCACAACGGCTCCATCAAGTTCGAGGTGATCCTCTCTGTCACTCTGCATGCATCACTCTCTCTATTCTTCTCATCATCCTCATTCAGTCTGTTACCTCCTTTTAGTTATTCTATTTCTCAGTGTGACTCACATCTATTTTCTCCTAACATCTATTTAATCTATTTTCATGCCAGGTTGAGCATACACCAATTTTTTTCACATTATCATTCAGTTGCTATTTACATGGTCAGTAATGGAAGTGCTTGTGCTGATGTGATGACCCTCTCTTTCTCAAATGTGAAGCTAAAACATAATTTCAAGGCCGGAGAATTGATTAGAAGATACTAAGCCATAGAAATTTCAACAAAAAACCCTCAGTAAGGTCAACAAAGGTGCAATGTTTCAACTTTTAAATAATATTTTGGTGTAAAGAGCTCACATACATTTAGTGGCTTATCAAAAAGTCAGAAAAAACCCTTATAATTCTAAGGTTTTGATTTTCTTTTAAAAAATTGGCTTAAAATTTCTTACAATCAGCTTTTATGGATTTGCACTACTAATGTCACCCCACTACAATATAAACAGACTAGTTCATTCAACCACCAATGCATAACCACTGACTGCATTATTTTATCTGTAAGAAATGAGAACAAACAACTCATTTAAGGCTACTAAATGTAAATCAGACAGTTACAGATGGGATATCAGGAAGTAGTCAATCTACACTATATGGACAAAAGTATGTGGACACCTGACCATTACACCCATATAAGGTTCTTCCCCAAACTGCTGCCACAAATAAGAAAGCACAAAATTGTATAGAATGTCTCTGTATGCTGTAGCATTACAATTTCCCTTCACTGGAACTAAGAGGCCCAAACCTGTTCCAGCATGACAATGCCCCTGTGCACAAGTGAGGTCCATGAAGACATGGTTTGCCAAGGTTTGAGTGGAAGAACTTGAATGGCTTGCACAGAGCCCTGACCTCAACCCCACTGAACACGGTAGGGATGAACTGGAATTGATGAATTGTGACTGAATGAGCAAATCCCCACAGCCACGCTCCAGAATCTCGTGGAAACCTTCTCAGAAGAGTGGAGGTCATTATAACAGCAAAGGGAGGGATGTTCGAAAAGCACATGTGGGTGTGATGGTCAGGTGTCCTCAAACATTTTGCCATATAGTGTACATGCCACTCTAAACAACCACAAGAGTCCATGAAAAGACTTATGTAGGATATGACAGCAAAACATTTCTACTAGAAAAGATATAAATTAATCTGTAAGTTAAATACATTGAATTCACATAGAATTGGCTATCAGTTAACCCCTCAATATACACATAAAATTCTACATGACTATACATAAATGCAGAAAGGACATTGTTCATATCACACTCTCCAGTGTCACCCAAATGAGGATGGATTCCCTTTTGAGTCTGGTTCCTCTCAAGGTTTCTTCCTCATATCATCTAAGGGAGTTTTTCCTTGCCACAGTTGCCTCAGTCGCCTCAGGCTTGCTCACTAGGGATAATTTTGTCTAACATCTAGGACTGTTTGCATGTTTCTGTTTGCATGTTTTTTTGTTTCTTATGTTCTATAAAGCTGCTTTGAGACAATGTTCATTGTTAAAAGCACTATACAAATAAAATTGAATTTAATTGAATTAAACTGCCTCACAGCTCTAGGGTTTGGTTTGAACCTGAGCTCAGGTTACTGTCAATGTGGAGTTTTACAAGTTCTCTCCATGTCTTCATGGGCTTCTTCTGGGTTCTCTGGTTTCCTATAAAGGTGGATTGGCTACTCTAAATTTCCCCTAGGTGTGAATGAGTGTGTCTGCGCATGGTGCCCTGCGAAGGATTGGCGTCCCACCCCGGGTGTATTCCCACCTCATGCACAGTGATCCCGGGATAGGCTGGAGATCCACTGCAACCCTGGCCAGGCTAAAGCAGTTACAGAAGATGAATAAATGAATGAATGAATTCACTCATGTCTTAACATGCACCACCGCCATGATCTTAGGCCTTATTTTTGCACTTGCATCATCATCACAAAAATAGGGCCCAATTTTTGTCAACAGTGTGGGTCTAAATGAGACACTCTTTCTTGCCACATTCTGTAGTTGCACAGTGTAAACTTTCCGTCTTTCTGTATCTCTCTGTCACTGCTTGTATCCAGGACTTTGTTACAGCTCTGTCCATCTTGTTAAGAGGTTCTACACAGGAGAAGTTGCAGTGGACTTTCAATCTGTATGACATCAACAGAGATGGCTACATTAACAAGGAGGTGTGTGTGTGTGTGTGTGTGTGTGTGTGTGCATTGGGGTGTGGGGGGTTATGTCTGCATATTTGATTACTATAACCACCACTGTGTTCACATACATCTACAGCTGACCTGTGACTATGTGTTCTGCTGTACAGGAGATGATGGACATTGTGAGCGCTATTTATGACATGATGGGGAAATATACGTACCCTGCTCTGAAGATAGACACACCCAAACAGCATGTGGATGCTTTCTTTCAGGTAAGAAACTGTTTATAATTGTTAATCAGATTATGTAGAAGGTCTTCCTTTTTTTTTTTTAATACATATGTGTGTATAGATAGATAAAGATGCAAATATGGTTATACATAAATTAGATTTTATTTAAATTAATAAGTTCTCAGTTGTAGAATGATCATTTTTATTTTCCCCTGCAGAAAATGGACAAAAACAGAGATGGAGTCGTCACTCTTGATGAATTCATTCTATCCTGTCAAGAGGTATCTACATCATTCCTCCTACTTCTGACCACTTTTCTTTTCTTTTGGTTTTTATCATTCCTTGTATGCACTGCCCTCTAGTGGCAAACACAGTTCACTGTAACAAAAAATATTCACCATGCTTTTCAGGTTTTTAACATACGCATGTCCACCTTTCACTATTTTCCCTTAGGGAATCCTTTTTTTTCATCTTATACCTTTTTCAGCTCACCTAAAGGTTCTTAGATGATTCCTTTGGAGAGCCTATGGGTGGGTTCAACATCCAGTGGCTATAAACAGCCTGCGCCATCTTTATTGATGTCAGATATTTTTCTATCTTTAATCTGACCTTGAAACCAAAATTCAGGATAAATCTAATGTTGCTGTAGGTTTTGTAGGTTTTAAATTTTTATGTGAATGTAAGTTGTTTTTCATAAGAATTATCGAATTTGTCTGACATGATTAACCTTGATTTCTGGCTTTACATTGCAAAAACCAGCAATGGCAGTAAGGGTCTGTAGACAGGAGCACAACTAAGCCAAAATACATTTCTATCTAATTTAATTTCCTTTTTTAGAGCAGCAAACAGTGCTGGAAATGTGAATTACCTGTTATTACCAACTTACTGAAGCTGGTAATAAATGTATGTTAAAGCATGGTATCATTAGCTATGTTCAAATGACAAATGGAAACTTTGTTCCTTTATTCACCAAGTTTTAATTACATTTCAATGCTGTCGAAGTAAAGTTCGTTCATACTGAAAAAAATATCTGCTCCATGCTAAAAGAAGCAACTCAAACACTCGTGAAACCTCTTCCAAGTTGTAAGCGGAAATGCAAAATGAAATTTTCATTTTGAAACTGTTAAACAGTGTTACTTGTACAATTGATTACTTTATCTACTGTTTAGCCAATTACTAGCGGCCAAAGCTATATGATATCAGCTAGGTATTGCTGTGCAGCTAAGCTAGCTTGGTAGCTGGATGTTTAACCAACATAGCTAACATAGTTAAAGTCGGTCAACACTGCTTGTAACACATAGTTTAAAATACTTCTTAATATAATATTGTTCCATGTGGAAAACCTGCTCTTTTCTAGCTAGCTGTTTTCCAGAAATGTTATGTTTAATGTTGACCTGACAACCTCATATAGATGCGAGTCCTATGTGATTGGTTGAAATAAAAGAGTTTCTTGATTAAACGTAACTTCCTTGTCAGCGCAGAGATTCTGTTTCTGTCTGAATTTGAATTGACTGATGTTTGCATCCCTCTCTGTTTTTTTTTTTTTGCAGGATGACAACATCATGAGATCTTTGCAGCTCTTTGAAAATGTGATCTAAAAGGAGTGCAGGATTGAAGGAGGAGACACAGACAGAAAGCAAAGTAAAGAAGACTGAATTTTTCAGGAAAGTTTACAGCTACTATGTTCAAAAAGGAGAGTGAGAAGAAGATACACCATCTCGTGCCCTTCATATAACCATGGAAATCTGTAGCTTCCTGTAGCTGGACATCTGTTCTACACTGCTATGTGCATAGCAACACTATGTGCTTAGCATGGTAATATTTTTTTTTTGGATTGTTGTCCAGCAAAACTGATCCATAACCTTTTGAAACCAGCCTTGTTCTTGTTTCTCTTCATAGCCACATGTGCTCCACATGTTTCAAGCTTGCAAATTTGCAACATTTGCCAATTCGTATGAAAAGTTACAGAGGTTAAAGTTAGGTGTAGGTTAAAGTCGTAGCTTTTCATACGACTTTGGTTTTTCCTTATAAATGGAAAAAAATATTACCAGATTGTCATTTCTTGTTGTTTTATGAGATCAGGCTCATGCGCTTTATGTTCCAGCTGATCAGTTAACACTTAAAATGGAGTGCTTTGTTCAGTTTATTTATATATGTACTGGTTCTCTGATGTTTGTGAATATTACACTGTTGGAAAGCACAGTCTAATGACCTATTTATTAATGTTGTAGAAAATAAGGAGATGGATAAATAAGTGAAACTCAACCAAAGGATGACTAAGGCATCAGTGCTTGTAAATGGTTAGAGGAAAGAGTTAAAATATTATTGTAATTGTTGCTCGATGCTCTTCCACATAGAACCAGCCTACACAACCAAATGGACAGGCTAGATTAAAGTTGTGAAAGATGTAGTAAATTTAAATCTAAATGCAAAGGCTTCCTGATTATAATGTATCTTAACATTTTAATACTCTACAGCATAGCGATTGCTTAACCCTACAACAGTTTCTATATCAGAGAGACTTTCCATTCAGAAAATAATCCGTCAATTATCCAAAACCCTTAAGGAGAGTAAAGAGGCAAATATAATTATTATAGCCTTAAAGCTTAATACCAAGTACCAGAGTTTTTCAATCAAACATTAAAAATAGCAAAGTAAATTACAGGCCTGGTGTAACTGCTTATAACCTAAATATTCTATCTTCACTGTTTGTGACTGCTATTCAGCTTTTTTCCTCTGCACCAAGCACATGTTATTAGCTTGGCACACGTTTTGTCAGCAGTCAGCGTGTTCTTGGATGTTTCTCCCTATTCTATACCGTCTCAAAAATAACTCTTGTAGTCTTGTGAAAAAGGATTGCTGTTCGACGTTTCTGCACTGATCCTTGCTCGAAAATGCTGAACCTGGTCTGTCTGTGTTTATCTGTGTGTATTCGTGCTGCAGTGTGACTGTGTTATTTATGCATTGGTGCTTGTTTATTTGTCCAGACACGTTTGTCTCCAGATTGGTCTGTCTATCTGTCTGTCTGTCTATCTATCTGTCATTGTGTTTGATGTTCTCAGCATGAGGGGAGGACATTTTATAAGGTGTCATGTGATATTTGACAGACGGGTTTTGCATCACTGTGTGCTTTTTATACTGTTTGCCATCACTACATTACATTGGTTGTGCTCATAGTACATGTTATTTTATTGCGAGAAAGCTGTGAATTACCAAAAGTTGGTACTGTTTAATAAGCATATAGCCATATAACCATTTATCCACACACTGTGATATGGAAGAGCAGAGAGCGAGAGAGAGAGAGAGAGAGAGAGAGAGAGAAGCTAAGAGAAGGTTACTTGGGATAAGTAAGCCATTATTTATGTTCAAGGCTGCTGAATTTCATAAACACAGCAATCATTCAATAGGTACTGCAAATGCAGCTAGTTCCTAGGATACTGCTAGTATATATATATAAATTAATAAAAAATGGCATTTAGTAAAATATAAATAATAATGTAGCTATAATTACTTACTATATGCTTAGAGGCTTTCAGTATTCAGTATGAAATAGCAGGAACAGCCACTTTAAAAAGAACACCTGTACACCTATTCATTCATACAATTATCCAATCAGCCATTCATGTGGCAGGACAATCTCACCAAAAATGAACAGATGAAGAATGAAAAGACATTACCTTTTGTTTTTCCATTGGTCAATTGTCCAGTTTCGGTGAGCCCGTGCCCACTGCAACCTCAGATTCCTGTTTTTGGCTCTCAGGAGTGGAACCTGATGTGGTCTTCTGTTGTTGTAGCCCATCTGCCTCAAGATTTGACATGTTTACTCTGTTTACAAACTCAGTATTTTGTAAACTCTATGACTGGATTGTCTGAAAATGCCATGAGGTCAGCACTTTCCGAAATACTCTTTCCGTTGGCACCAACAACCATGCCATTGTCAAAGACACTGAGATCACATTTTTCTCATTCTGATATTTGATGTGAACATTAACTGACTCTTGACCTGTATCTGCATGGATCTATGCATTATGCTGCTGCCACATAATTAGCCAGTTGATAATTGCATGAATGGGCAAGAGTGCAGGTGTTCCTAATAAAGTGGTGAGTGTATAGGCTACATCAGACTAGTTCTAAACAAATGGCTAGATCTAAAGTTATGGTTAGGTAACAATTACTGGTATTTCATACCCTATTTTTATTGCTAATAATGGATTATATATGAAGTCAATCATTTTGCCAAACACTGAAAGACTACTTTACTAGCAAAGAGTGCTAAAAATGCAATTAGCTATCTAATTAGGTTAAGGCAAGCATGTTTCCAACTCAACCTATTAATTTTCAAATGATTTGTAGAAAGCCATGATTTTGTATGGAACTAAAAGTATGACAAACCTCCACAAGTGTAATGCAGATTTTGTAACTGTAATTTTCGATTTGTAATTGTGAGTTCTACATGCAATTTTTTTTCTTTTCTTTTTTTTTTAATAATTGGAGTTCAGCATTGCTACATGTCTGTCATTAAAAGCAGTCTTGTTTTTAATTTGTTAGGAACAATGACCTCTACACTTACAAAGAGTGGTTTGGGTTTTTCCTTGCTAACCTGTATTTGCAGGTTTTTATTAGAGACCTGGCAGAGTACAGCAGCTGGACTCACATGGCCAGATGCCCTCTGGTGGTCATTTGCAGTCATTTTAGTTTAATTTGCAAAATATCCTGATTTGCAATTAGTATTTTGTACTATTACAAATAGTGACTTACAGACTGAAAAATCTAATTACAAAATGTTCTCTACACATTTGTGGACTTTTGTCAGAATTTAATCTCAGTTTTACTTTAACTGAACTTTTCATAATCTGTAATTTAATCTCCTCAATTCTGTAGTGAATTTGGACCTGGTCCAGACATTGTGCCTGGACTGTGTTGAGGCAACCAAACTGGAAACTACCAAAACCTGATGTATCTTATGTATGTGATGATAAAGATGTTTTCTTTGAGAAAAACTGCACAGTACTCATGCAGCCATATGTATCTCTACTCACTGTGATGAGAATCAGCAGCGAGAGGAAGAGGAAGCACCTCTTACACCATGCACCATATGCACCTCTCCATGCATTATTTTCATATTCAGTATTGTGGATTATAATTTATGCACAACTGATGCAACAATCAGTTGCTGGGCTTAGCTGTTTTTCTGAAACCATTTTTTTTCATTGTACAGCAAGCTGAAGCAAACAGACAGATGGACAGACAGACAAACAGACAGACAGAGAAGCAGGCAGACAGAGACAGGAAACACTTTCTTGTTGCTGTATAAAATGATATTTAACAATAAAAAATTTTCAAACAATAATACTGATTGTTTTATATATATTTATACACCCATTTACCTTAAATTATAAACATGTTAAGAAAGACAAACATGTCAAAACATCTTCATAGTATATAATGTTCAATATTATTTACATAACGAAGTTTTGTATATTTTATTATAGACATTTTCCATTATGTTTAGAAAGAAATAGGATATAGCCCTAGTGTTTCAGACATAAAGTAATCCTAATCTAGGACTAAAAAGGCTTTAAATAACACTGACATTTAGTCTAAGACCAGGCTTAGTCTATGACAGGAAACTTACCAACATAGAGGATTTGGCCCTTCATTAAGAAAACAGATACAAAGTGTTTGTATACAAAGGAATATTCCAGCATATTTGCTCCCACTTTATATTAAGTGCCTATAATAATGTGTATAATAATGATACAGGCAGCTATAATGTAATTACTGTGAATGTATGCACTGTTACTGATGTATTGCAGAAGTAAATCTTATGCAAGTATGCATCTTAACAAAAGTTAAAGTCTAACTTTTATATAATTTCTGTGGTATATTTGTCTTGTCACATGCCATCCCAGCAAATCAGACGGATTAACACCAATCTGTAATTTGCAGTAATTACATACCTTTATGCTATTATATTGTTACACTTTCAAAATACCAGCAGTTCATACAAAAGTTATTACCCCCGTTACACTTTCAGTGAGAGAGAGACAGAGAATGTCCTGTTTGGGCCAAAACTGAAGTCATGTGCATTTATGTATTTACATCAGTAAACTGTTTGTTACAGAGCAGACATTCTTACTAGGTATATAGTTGCCTGTGTAGTTTACATATAGCTACACAGATATTAAAGACACTTAATATAAAGTAAGACCGCACTTATCAACATAATCTCTATCCACAGGGTTTGTAGTGTATGTGTGATTACCGCAGATAACGAATTGGATGTGTTACTCTGCACTTAATAAAGAACGGAAAACATGGAGACCTAAACCTCGCTTATAATAGAAGGCAGTTGTTCATTTCAGTCAGGAAACTTTTAAAGTAATGCAAATTCAAAACTACACTGGAGCAATACATTAAAAGGTATTTTTCTATTTTGGTATACATGCATAATCATTTATGATTCATTTCAAAATATTTCATTTAAAGCAATTCATTAGTAATTTACAAATTCCTTTGACTGAATAATACATTAAAAATGTTCTATAAAAATTAGTAGAAATACTAATGTTTATTGATGCCCCAACAAAGGCCCTTAGACTTTGAGTTTTTAGTTCAAAATTTTTTTTTAAATTTTATTTTTATTTTCACAGTACAGGGAAACTTCTTGTCAGTGGTAATCACACATTCTTGTGGTAATCACACAATCCAAATTCTTGGCAGTGGTAATCACACATACGCTACAGATGCAGTACATTGAGAGAGGAAACACTGGAGTATTCCCATTAAAGGCGGAACTTCAATTTGTCTCAAGCGTATTCCTATGCAAAGTGTTTGTGATTTACAAGGATCATGTTAATTACTGGGCTTTAAATCCAGGATTACAACATGGCAACTTTCTGTCTTGTAGTGGCAAAGAAACTGGGCCATGATATATGCTGTAGTTTGGCCCAAAACACTATGTAGAAGCCCAAGACACAGTTCAGTACTATTAGTCGCAAAGCAAGTAAACATAGGAAATTCAGAAGAATAGTAAACTTCATTTTCAACAACACAGTCACTGGCGATGAGTAGAAATGTACACTATACTCATTTATATAAAAAGTCAAACATATAATCAGATATTCCACAGTCTATATCTGTGCCAACAACACTGGAACATCAGCTGGGACAGGACTTAGAAAATGGAGAAAAAAATGATGATGACAACAATAATGTGTTTTTGCCTGGATGTTCAGATATTACCTTTTGTTTGTTTTGAATAACGTTTGGATTTGCAGCCACAGATTTTCCTTTCTGTCCATCATGAAAAGAAAACATGTTGTAAAAGAAGTAAAAATGTCTTATAATCATAAACCATGATTGTGTTATTTTACATTCACAATTCCCACTGCAGTGTTATTTCATGTTTGACTCCTGGGAGGTTACTGTGGAGTATACACACACAAATAAGCCACCTTTCAGATTGCACATGTCTGAGTATTGAGTTTTGAAGATTGTTGTGCAACAGCATCAACTCAAAGACTGTGAATGAGCCTTTACATTTAATATAAAGCATTTGGAGTATAGGAAATTCTCCTGATGCATATTTGGTATGATACTGATCAATAGTGGTCTCCTCCCAGGATGTAGAAGTGGTATAAATCTGAATACGTCCTCAAAAATATCTACAGCTTTGCGCATATTTGATGTTCATCAAAAAAAGTCATCTACTCAATATGATACCAAGCTCATAAAGCCTATCTTACTTATCTTGCAACACATTCCCAGTTGTTTAGTTGTTGTACCATCACAGTCACTTCTCATGGGCTTAGCATTTCACCGGTATTAATTTAGGCCAGTGAAGTAGTGGTGGCAATTTTGCCTGCTTTGTCTTGAGCCCATGGCTGCAGGTTCTGCAGGGCATACAGTGAAGAGTTGTGCACACACAGAGGATCTACAGGCACTGACTCACTGATAGACTTCTGGAGGGCATCAGCCTGCAGCTGCAGTAGCATCCGATTAGCCTGCTGGCGCTCGGCCTCCCTCTCCTCAGCCGTCTGTCTCCTAGAGAAGAATTAAGGGTTGTACAATGAAAAATTACCTTGTACATTTACAATATCTTACTGGCAGCAAAGTTGCCAGGCAGTTAATGTAATCAATATTTACAACATTCCTACCATAACATTTGTTTGCAGGAATGGCACATTTTGATGTATTTAAAATAGACTATAGACAATACATGATCCCTTATTACAAGATATACTATATCATAGTATATTAAAAGATATAGTATATTGTATATTATGTATATTTGTATACTATAGCTTAAAAAACAGCTAAAATCCTGACAAAACATCATTAAAAAATGTGATTATTAACCATTACTGAAAAGTCACACAAACTTTTTCGTTTTCGTTTTCAGTTTGGTCCACAAACACTGTAATGATGAGGAATGTCTGGGCATCTTTAAATATTATCTAATAGCCTAGTAAAAATCAAATCCATAAAAGTTAATAAAAAAAAAATTAAATAAAAGTCTATCTTAATAGATGATGAGCATACATGTATAGGGTATTACATTAAAAAAAATCCTAAAATATCAAGATACACAATAAGAAATTATTAAAGTAAAAGATCAGACAATAAGATGCAGTTAAAAAAAAAAATTGTGAAGAACAGAGACAGAATGAAAGTATCCTGAATACCACAGAGGAAAAAGCCCAAGAAGAAAGTAAGATATATGGGTGTATATATCTTTAAATGGCTATTTAACCATTTATTTAAACATTGCCTACTTGTTGCAGTTTGTTTTATAGCTTTTTTAAAAAAAAAAAAAAAATCTTTGGAGGACAAAATAATGAAAGTAAAAATTAAAATAAAAAATAAAAATTTAGCCTGACAAGGTAAATAAGATATTTTTAGAACTTAGTTTTACAGTAAAGTTAATGATACAGTATGATTTAATGTGATCAGTGTTACAGTAGCTATACCATAAAATCCTTTAATACAGTATAATCTGCAGTACCATAAATAATCTCCAAGAATACCAGGATTGTAAATTTGTAAAACATATTTATAGTGTCATGCTGGTTTAAACAGTATTTTATTACAAGAATTACTGAAATTCTTTACAGTGTAGAGAAATGAAGAATGTGTAATGTATTTACAATAACAAACAAAATAATAATAAATTCAAATTGCTTGTTTTTATTCATCATTTTTTTAAAAGTTGGTAAAGGTATCCATAACATTATATATATATATATATATATATATATATATATATATATATATATATATATATATATATATATATATATATATATATATGTGTGTGTGTGTGTGTGTGTGTGTGTATGTATGTATGTATGTATATATGTGTGTATACAAACACACACATACATACATACATACATATAAAACTCTTTGAAAGCTCTCTGTTTTCTGTTTTAAATTTGGACTGATCATAGCAAATGTATTGAACTTTTCTAGCCTTAAAATAAATCAAGCGGATGCAGATTTATGCACTCAAGTATATAATTTGTGAGGTCATGCTAAAGGCTTTCTATGTATTAGTGATGCACTGACTAAATCTCTGTGTTACAGCAGTATTAAATGTTGCCTAGACAGAGAGAGAGAGCATTTTCCTTACCTAATGAAGACACAGCCATAGAGGACAGGAAAGGAAGGGAACAGAAAGAGAAAGAATTCCTGAGACATTGATTATTTTTACTGGGGAAGGTTTACCCCATGTCAAAAACCATGTCCTGTGAATTGACCCCTTCCTGAATTTATAAGAATGGGGGTTAAAGTTTTAAGCTTTTAGTGGAGTTTTTTTTAAAGCAACACTTTACTGTAAGGTCCATAAATACACATATTAATACTTTACTAATGCTTTCATAATGATGAATTAATACATGCACTAATCATTAGCACAAAAGGAAATAAAGAAGCATATACTGTACATTAACAGCCAGTGAGTCATACATAAATAGGCATCAATAATAATGGTGATATATTATAAACACAAATGAAATATACTTTTTGTTTCACCTGCGCTATGAAACATTCAGTTTATAATACAGTGTACTAAAATGACATCTACACACAGCTCCTTAACAACCATTTTTATTAGCATATGCCACAGTCCTTACTGTGTTTGAATGGATCAACGTCCTGTGAGATCATCATCATCATTATCATCATCATCATAATACCTTCCCCCCTTTCTTGTTTTTTTTTTTTAAATAAATATCACCCTGATAAAGTGGGTTGATTTGGATCATGGTGTCTCAGTGCAACTCGAAATTAGTGGCACTGGCTTCACAACTGTCCCAAGTTACATCAGTAGTCTATAGTTTTGGTTAATCTACACTGTGCACAAAAAGACTGTTATAATAGACTATAAACTATTTATTAATATTGCAAGTCATGGTATTAATTAACAGGATAATTAAGCATTATTAATGATTATTAATAATCTCTTAATGTGTACGCATCAGTCATTTCTGATGTGCTGAGGATTAGTGCATGTAGGCCTATAAATTCATCATGATGAAAGTATTAAGCATCAATATATGCTTATAATAAAGTGCATCATTAGACATGGTTCAGAAATCTATATCTAATATGTAATAAAGGACATCCTAAAAGGCGGACTTACCTCCATTTAGTTCTTCGGTTCTGGAACCACGTTTTGACCTGAGCGTCGGTCATTTTAAGATTCTTGGCGAGAGCCGCGCGCTCAGCACTGGCCAGGTACTTCTGCCGGTGAAAGCGCTTCTCCAGCTCGCAGATCTGCACGCGGGAAAATGACGTGCGCGGCTTCTTCCGCTTGGGCGGAGTGCGGTTCTGGTACGGGTGACCAATGCGCCGAGTAATGGGCAGTGCTAGAAGAGCTGGAAAAAAAAGACTGAAAGTCAAGGGAAAATAGATACGCGTGACAGTGGGTGAAGATGACAAAAGAGTGCTGGAATATATATATATATATATACACACACACACACGTTAACAACAGCCTGTTATCCATGTTACATGTTAAGAACCAGAATGAAGACATCATGTCACTTGAACTGTATATTTATTCAATAACACACACAAAAAAAAAAAAAAAAAAAAAAAAAAGAAATGATAAGAAAAGAACATAATTTTCCAGACAGTTGCAAATAATGTTTGCAAGTATAGGTCTAATAGATTATTCTAAGGATACAGTATATATATATCTATATATATATATATATATATATATAGATAGATAGATAGATAGATAGATAGATAGATAGATAGATAGATAGAAAACTGGAAAAGGACACACTAACTACAGTCTACAGTACAACAGGAGCATCATGAGGATGAACTCGGTAGCATTCCTGTGCAGGAGTTGGGTATGAAGTTATAATCAGAAACAAATAAATGTGCAAAATCTGTGCAAAATAAACGCATGGAAACTGTCATAGCAGCAGTATAACATGGACAGGGTACTGTCCACAAGATGCTGTTGTCTCATAACTAGAAGGCCTATTATTGCTAAATAGTACAAATCAATACTAAAACTTAATTGTACCTGGAGTTCAGCACTGAGCTATAGTTAAATTAAACTGGTATAACAATTTAAGATCCACAAAGCAAATTATGTTAACATTGATCTGCCCTGCAGCCACCTGAAACATGAACAGCGGACACCATTTTTCATTTCTGGATTTAGGATTTAGGATGATTTCGTTGTTCATTTTTAAATAATAAACTATTTCAGACGCCCATTCATAAAACTGTATAGTCTACTGTGAACTGCATTTCAGTGGCGTTCATGATACAGTCACTGGCCTCGCTTCAGCCTTGTATGACGTGAATGATCTGATCTCCAGGAAGTGAACAAAGTGTACCTCGTTCCCCACAAAGGGAATACACTAACAAAACCACACAGCCACATTAATGACAAGGTGCCAAGAGCTGGAATAAACAAGACGCAGAGGAACTTTTACGCATGAAATGTCCAGGTTTACTGAGTTCACACTTATGAACCCCCCAGCCAGCCAGCACGTTCACATGCGCTGACATTTAAACGTTTTAAGACATTTAAGGCTGCGTTTTTGTAGCCACCATTCATTTATCTGAGACTGTAATACAATGCCATAGAAACCTGAGGGCTTTTGAGTCCCACTGAATAGCTGACCACGTGATAAATTCAGAAGTGTGGGAGTTTGCTGGGTACACCCCTGTCCAGGATCAGGTGATAGTGCGTAAAACTCAAGTCTTTGGTTTTTACGAGTGACTGTTTAGACCATATATTACTGTCTATATCCATACAGTGTATATAAGACCATGAGAACCCCGGGCATTATAATATTTGGTTTAGTTTCCGCGCCTTGCGGCTGGATCCTGACCCTGACGAGTACAGTGGCACCAAACTGGCGCACCATCCACAACATCACTGGACAGCCCGCAGATTTAATGCTGCACCAGGGCATCTGGGATATCTGCAGGTCGTTTACAGAATCCAGGGACGTCCTGTGCAACCACGAGGACAGTGAATACTTTAATAATCAGATCATCGAGGTCGCGCGCAGGATGATGGTGGCGTCTCTGATCGTGACTCTAATCGGGCTTGCTGTGATGACAGTCGGAACCACCTGCTGGACCGCCACACCCAGGATAAAGCTGGCGGGTCTCGGTGCTTTTCTCATCTCATGTTCTGGGGTTCTGGCAATCATCCCTATCTCCTGGTACAACCACATCCTGATGGACATCAACTCTCCATCTACAGACATCCGTATCGGGTACTGCATCATACTGGGCTACACAGGAGGACTAGCAGAGCTTCTCGACGGATTTGTGATATTCATTTGGATATACCGATGTTGTGGAGGAAGAAATCAGGGAGAGAGACCCGACACAAGCATTGAACTGAGGGATAAGACCACCGCACCATGCACCAGCGTGACCCGGAGCCGCGCGAGCAGCGTCCCGTCGCACATGGAGAAACTAGACTTCAACTTCCGGCTAGACAACAGAGCACACAACATATCACTGACCCTGTAGAAGCAGTCTTCAGCTCAGCTGGGTTTAGACCTATTTACAGTTAAAGCCTAATAGACACATGTACATATAGGACATATAGGTACATACAGGTACATATAGCCACATATAGCCATAATTCTCTATGGAATAAGACAATATATAATAATAAGATATTATCTTATAACAGATAATAAGATAATAATGACAATTGAAAATATTTTAGCCACTTGACAAGGTGTAATGCTTTGTATATTGTGCTTAATTTTTCGTAAAGACATTTTCATAGAGATTTTTCTCTTTAAATAGCCTAGAGTAAGCACTTCTGAAAACAGATCCAGTGTCTTATGGTGTTATTTAGTCTCTTAAAAAGTTTTTTTGCTTGTCATTTTGCGTTATATTTGGACTTTCTGAAGGCATCCTTAGATGAGTGAGGTGTCTACATTTAAGGCAGAGAAGGTATACTATACGGCTGTGCTTAGTGCACACACTTGTGAGGGAAAATCAGAAAGGTCACATGGGCCCTTCAGTGCAATAAATCCATGTGATGCTCTACAGCTCTGTAATAGACTAACTTAAAGGGAGACCTTTCTTTCTTTCTTTCTTTCTTTCTTTCTTATTATTCCTACTTTCTCTTTCTTCTCTAATCCTACAAAATAATACACGTAGGCTTATTCTTGGAAACGACAGGCATGTTAGGGACTACATCTGTGATCAGGTTTCACCATCTTTAATTCACAATAACCTTTTATTGTTGTTGTTATCCTCATATTTTTTTTATAATATTATGTCTCAGTTGTGTTGAAATGCATCAGTACCCCTTTTTTTATGATGAACGGTTAGTTTGGACAGTTTTGGGGAATATGGATGTTATTTTTTTACTTTCAGATATGGCATCACACACTCTCAGAAACAAAGGCACCATTCCAGTAAGCTATATATCTTTCACCAGGAAATCTGAATATGGTTTTTAATAAAAAAATCATTATTTAAGGTACATAATTTGACCTTAAAGACCATTCTGAAAGCCATTTAAGGGTACACCACATGCACCTTCTCAGGTAAAAGATACATAATAAAGGACTTTTATTTCTGACAGTGCAGACAGACAACACCTTTTAGGCTCACCAATCACATAAAGATTTACTGTATATACAGATAGCTACAGAGTAGGGTTCATATGAGTAGTTATAGATTATATTCCTTCAAACATCCATACTGCAATTTTGAGAAAGATTTTTATACACTGCTTTTCTCAGAAGCACAAATCTGCTGTATGTGATGATTATTTTATTTCTGTGATGAACAAGTAAAGAATGGTACATAATTAAAACAATTACAAAAACCAACAAAAGCACATCCACCCTCTTCCTCTATCCACCCTCTTCCTCTATTCTGGTCCACAAGGCAGCTTTCAGGTGTCTATGCACTGGATGTAACTTTGAGTTAAATGTGGTGAGGTATCAGAGAGGCTGTATTCATAACTCCACAGTGGTTTAACTGGACCTCCTCAAAAGCCTCGTTGCACTTTGTACTCTTGATGGACGATTCATGAACGAATTGCACTTAAACGATTCATTACCACACGAATCAAATCCGCATAGTTCGATTCATTTAAACGAGTTGTTCAAAAGAATCGAATCAGCAAAGCGAGTCTTATAAGCGTTATCGGGTTCCTCATGCACACAGTACGATCATGCTCCTATACAGCTTAAAAAGGTAAAACATTTCAGGGTTCTTTGACTGTCCCTCTGAGGGAACCTTACAACAAAATGTTTTTCTATCAGAAAGGGTTCCAAGTAGAACCCTTTTTGGAAGCTTTAAAAAAAAAACTCTTAAATAAGCCTTGAATCTTGAGTGTATGCATTTGAGTGTGAGTGCGTATGTGTGGGGCCCAAAATTACTTGTATATATATATATATATATACAAGTAATTGTAATATATATATATATATATATATATATATATATATATATATATATATATATATATATATTTATTTATTTTATTTTTTTTTTCCTAATACCTGGAACCTTTCAGGCATTTAAAATGTAGCTAAACTGTCTACGTCCTTGGTACTTTTTTTTTTTTTTTTAGAAAAACAAATGATTCTTCAAGGGTTCTTTAAAGGTTAGTGGAATAATAATAAAAGGTTCTTAGCTTCCAAATTGGTTTGAATTCTGATAGAGAAACACTGCTATAGGGTTTGACATAGACATAAACTTTAAGGGGAGAGAGAGAACGGAAGAACCTTAAGGATTTTAGATTTTAAATGAGTATGAGTTTTATTTCATTTTAACATATGGCAATGGAAATAAAAATGGATATTTTTATTCTGGCTAACTGATTTAATAGAAAACAGAATCATTTTAGCATAACGGCATTTCCGGACTACTGCATTTTATAATAATACATTTTTTAAAAAGCAGCAAAGGGATATTTTCAGTCCCAACCAGACTGCAAATAGTACAGTTTAAAGATATGAGTCATACACAACACAAACTTATGATGAATCTGATCACTTTTGATACAGCATTTGGAAACGGCCAGTATATATATATATATATATATATATATATATATATATATATATATATATATATATATATATATATATGTTAATAAAAAACCCACATAATAATAATAATAATAATAATAATAATAATAATAATAATAATAATAATAATTTGTTATTATTATTATTAGTATTATTATTATTGTTGTTGTTGTTATAATTAGCCTATTAGAAGAAGAAGAAGAATTGTGATCGTGGTGATCTTTGTGTTATTTGATTTTAAAAATAATAATTATTTAAACTTTTATCTGGCCTCGGGAATCAGTACCATTTCAAAAGGATAAACATTATCTCATTTTCCTGCAGGTTTTAGGCTGTTTGACGATTATTTCCACTGAGATAGGGTGAGACAGATTTTGTTATTTGCCTTTAACATGCTTTGTTTTTATTTTTTCACAATTTAGAAATGTAAATGCTATTTCATTCTTGAATATTAACAGTAATACAACAAAAACCCTTTGCACTGAATGAGGCAGCGCGACACACACCTTTGCAGTGTAAAGACAGGGCTGTTATTTCATCGCACACCTGTCTGTAAGTTGCCTTTACCTGGCAGTCTGTCTTTGGTGAATCTGCGGTGATTATCCACCCAGGGGAAGCAAAGCGGCCCGAAGCCCGGAGCTGCGCTCACCACAGGCGGCGCTATGGCGGCTCCAAGCGGTCTGTGCGCCGGGACCCGGATCACCCCGCGGTGTCCCAGAGTCCTGTTCGGCACGAACTCGCTCGGGTCCTCCAAAGAGCCAGGAAAAGCAGAGAGCGGGGCGAGCAGGGCAGTGAATGTAGTGGTGGTCCCGGTGTGGCTGTCCGTGCTGCTCTCAGAGCCATGCTGCCGCTCAGAGGAACCGAGGATCCGGTCTATACCGAAACGGATGGGCTCATGGCTTGCTTTAGATGACTGCTCCGGTCTCGGACTTTGCGCGCTTTCCATATTCCCCGGTTACAACCCGAGCGGGGGTTGAGGAAATCAAACCAAATCACGCAAAACGCAGAGTAACTGAGATCAATTTCAGAGTCTGTCTGTCCATTTTCTCCTCTCTTGTGCTTTTCTTTCGGTTCTGTTTCTGAAATTCCGACATATTCCGTCACATCTGTACTGAACCCTCCTCGGCTGGGCTTATTCCTGTCAAACTGTCGCATTTTCCTCTCGCATTAAGCCAAAGTCACAAAGTAGTGTTTTCATTGGTCGAATACGTCAAACCCTCGCCCCTCTATTGGTTACCATCAGCTGACAAAAATAGATTTATGTCCCAGTAGAGCTGAGCGCGAGCTTGTCAAACAGTGTCCTATATCGACCAGCAATATCCTCCTAATATATACATTTATAATATTATCTTATTTATTGTCATATTGTGTACATTTGCGGCACGAGCGAATTAATCTGACATATCTGTCTATGGGAATTTTCTCACCAAAACACAGAATTAATTAACTTTTCATTTAAAGTCTATTTTTCTTACTTTGGATTTCAGGTCTCTGTAATAATGATCCTACAGAGTGCACTTAACTGCCAGTTTAAATGAATCACTTCTCTCGAAAATGAGTCCTTTAGATAAATGATCCATTATGCATTTATTGATCCTCATGTAGAAACTGAAGAAACTGTTAAACCTGATCTCTGTGTTAATCATCTATAAATGTACTCAAAGAATCGATTCATGTCACTTCTGACAAATATTCTGTCCATTTCAGCACATCATTACCAGGACAGGCTACATGTGTGGGCAAGCATGCAAGCAACATTTTACTATAATTTTCTGCAGGTTTGGTCGCAGACCCCTTTTCCCCCGAAAAGGAGAAGGAGGAGGACATGCACCGTATATGGGCTCTCATTTAGACAGACTGCATTAAATCTATTTACTACACTCTTAGAATTTCTTTCCATGGCATCTTAGCTTCCAAACAGGGTTCTCCCATATGAGGCTTGGAACCCTTTCCAGAGAAACACTCTGTTAAAGGATTCTTCACAGAGCCTTTAAGCACTTTAAGTACTTCTGGGTTCTATGTAGAGACCTTAAGGCTTCCTCCAGAGGGACAACAGAAGAATCCTTAAGAGAATGCTTAAGAGTTAAAGAGAATCCTTAGATTTTTATGTAGGAGGTGAGTTTATTAAGCTTGCTAGGTCAGACTAACTTTCAAGTATTTAATAACATTCATGACAAAAGCATTAAATAACATTAAAAGATCCACAAGCAAAATATGAATTATTGAACTTTAAAAACAGCCCAGTTGTTGCAAATACAAATAATAATAATGAAATTAATAAATCCAAAATACTGTCCTTTATTCTAATTTCACTCTTTTTAATTTGTTTGCCTTTTTAAAAATTATTTTATTTTAGCATATTGTTACTACATAATTTTTCAATCTTATAAGTATACACACCTGATTTGGTCTATTGGCCAATTGGAATTTAGGGTTAAGTCCGTTTCTGACATGTAGCCACGCCCACTCATTAAACAATGCGTGATTTTGACTCAGCATTAGATACCCTTGGCATTGTAGCTAGTCAACAATATACCCACAACACATAAGTACAGTTAAGTAAAATATTGTTGGCATGTTACAGGCTAGCTAGCTTTGATTATAGATGCAAAACAGTTAACAGTTAACAACAGGGTCTAGCTGGCATCATTTACAGCATTGTTGATAGCCTACAAGAACATGTTAGCTTATATCCTATGACAAACTGGATGTTATATAGCCATCTGGATGGGGTTAATATAGAAGTCAGAGGTTAATCATACAATAAAAGATTGAAGATAATATTTCTGTTAACAGTTTTTCAGGGAAAGCAACCACATAGCAAGCTACACTTGTCACCCTACTGCAGCACCATAGATATATAAAGAGGTGACTCAGTGGTTGCTCAGTTACTTTGGATGGTTAATGGTTCTTCACCCTGTGGCTCTGTGGTAGGGTTCTACACAGAATGGTTCACTAGAGGAACAGTAGAAGAACCCTTAATGGTTTGAGACTGCAGCAAATGCTGGGGCTTCATCAGCTTTGACATGAACATATGCTAATCAGATATGAAGGTTTTACTAGCCTATAAACTAAGGTGTTTGAGGGCTAACTACTAGAAATCAGTGTTTCTGTTTATGAAAATCAGGTAGTTAGATGAGAGTTTGTTGGTGAGGAGGCTAACATTAAGGTATAAGTGATAGTTAATAAAATACGTGACATTCCAGAAAAGATATGTTACTAGTTACCAGTTCTGTTTCATGCCCATTCTGGGGTTTCAGCTGGTGCTTGGTCCAGATGTTTGAGTGGGCGTGGTTAAGGAAAACTTGTTTCCAAATACCATTTGACCAAGTTTTGGGTTTTTATTTTTCATACTGTACTCTTAGTCCCTGACTTAGGGAACTAACATGAGGATGTGTTTATTAATAGAGACTACAGAGCATTTCTGTAAGTAGCTCTGGATCAGGGCGTCAGTTAAATGCAGTAAATGTTAATATAAATGTAAATTTAAGACATTTAGGACATTGAAGGGTCTAAGATGGAGCCAAAAGCAGCAAAAGAAGATTAAAAATTACAAAATAAAAAATAGATAAAACTTCAGTTAAAAAAAAAAAACTCAAATATGCATTATTGCAGTTTAGATTGTAAATAGCTAATATTTTACTTGTGCATATTATAATTGTCCTAATTTTGCTATGCAGTGAGCTCTTAAAGTCGTGGAGCAGCATTAGTAACAGGAAGAACAGGTCTAAAAATGCGTTACAGACCAATTTTTAAAAATTTATACAGCACATTCCTCTTCATTCTTTTTATAAATGTAAAGAAAATGAAGATATAAATTGAAAGAAAATAAAAAAAAATATTTTGACAATCTTAACTTTAAATAAGTAATTCGTTTTAGTCTGACCTGATATTACAAAATATTGTATTTATATTATCTTACAAGCTATCTGATCAAATAAAACCCCTTACTGTTTAACGTGTATGAGTTGCATGGCTCAGTGTCAGTGTGTGTGACCTCTCTCAGGTCTTTCTGTGGCTTGCAGTGGAGTGGGGCTGAGGCGTGGATGAGCTTTGGAGAGCAGCACTGAGCGGTGATCCAGCAGACTCTCTGGCAGGGCGGCTCGACTCCCCGACATGCTCTCTTGGCTGATTTCTCTGCCATATGCCTTTCCCTCCTAGTGAGAAACGCAAGGGTTTTTTAGATTTGTGTGAACTGGTGTTTCCTGTTATTATTATTTTTTGTCTGATGAGTTATTTTCTTATTTTTATTTTTTTTTTTAAAAACTATACTATAGATGCATGGCTTTGATGCATAAAACGAAATTTTAATTTCCTATTTATTACCTGTATTCATACAGTATTGTTTAGGTTCTAAAGACTGGTCACGTGCATGACAAGAAATGTGTCCACACACACACACACACACACACACACAAGGACTTCTGAAAATGCTTTTTTATTTATTTATTTATTTTGTGTGATATTTGTAAGTTCAGTCCGTTTTACAGTGTAAGGTAAAACGAGATGCTTTCATAGGCTACATCTCAGCCGAAGGGCACAGCTTTATTTTCAGACATGCAAGCTGCACCATAATGGCTGTTTTAATATCTGTGGTAGACCCCTATTAATAACGGCTTTGCGCTAAAGCCTGATTTTTTTGTATTAGCGGTATTTTTCACAATTTGCGTAAAGAGAAGTTAATCGGGAAAAATCCATGCCTGGTGTCCTAAGAGTCTTAAGCGTCGGCAAATTATTCAAGATTATATCAATCACTGCGCAGACACATTAAATGCTCTATTCTCCGGAGAAAAGGAGCCGTAGTATAAAATGGGAAAAAATAAAGGAATAAAAGTGAACGATTTGTCTCGGAAATGACCCCCGGATTTACATAATGGGGGTTTGCGGGTGGTGGGCCGCGGGCGCCGTTTTTATTGCGCTTGTCTGCCGTGTTATCAATTTCTCCAAGTTTACTAAAGAGCTGCGTGAAATTCAGAGAACACACCAACATCCACATAGGCAAAGAAAGAGATATAGGCTATAGCGAGAGACAGCGGAGATGCAGAATTAAATAGCAAGGCTCTTATCCTATAAGGTTTTATACGCCTAGCTTCTAAACTACACTGAAAGCAGAATATGAATTAAACATGGTAAGTAATAGCGCATTGAAACAACCACCTGTTTATTCTGAAGATATAGAGCTTAATGAAGCCTGGATGACTGAGAAGATCAGGCTGAGGAAGCAGCATAGATAAAGAAAATGAGAAGAAAAAAAAAGCAAAAGTCAAACTATTAGACGCAAATTCTTTCCTCAATGCAGTTTATTTTATAGAAATACTTAAGAATCGAATATAATCACGTGACACCCCATGGTGTTTCCTGCCATGGTCATAAGACTGTATATCCTGAGTGCCTGAATATATGATAAACCGATTTTATATGGTTTATCATATTATATATTACATGATTATATATTCATATTATATATTACATGATTATATATTTTTACATGATTATATATTTATACTGGTTTTATTCAACATCACTGATTTTTTTTTTTTTTAATTTCTTTTGGACACGTTTAGCCTCAAATTATGTAACACAAACTATGGCTCATGTTGGGCTCTAACTTGTCAAATCTTTTGCATATCAGCCTCAATAAAAAAACAAACAAAAAAACAACATTAACAATATTCCTGATCCATCACAAGCCATATAAGTGGATCACGCATATAAAATATGAATAGGACCCAAAAAAGCTCTTTGGTATCTTTGGTAAACCTGATTAACTTAAATCTACATTCTGTGTGAACAGTGACAGTAACAGCATGCTGCTCAATTGTTAAATTTGAGAATACACTCAAAACTAGGAACATAAAAAAAGCCAAAGGGGGTGTTTTAAAATGAATATTTTCATAACTGATTCCATCAGTGAGCTAAGGAACTCATTTAGGTCTATACTGATATAGTTTAATAAACTTATATGCTACGATATTCTGATGCTCTTTGATATTAATAACATGCTTTCTCTGAGGGTTTCATTGAAATCCTTTGCAGGTAAAAATTCAGGAGTTTTCTGAAGCATGCTGGAAAAAAATTCTAATAAAAATCATCTGATATTTCCTCCACCTGTGCATTAAAGGGACATCAAAGGTTTCATTAAAGCTTACATTACTGTGGAGAGTGTATAATGTGCACACATTTACTTAAAGAGCCATCCTAAGAGAAAGAAAGAGAGAGAGAGAGAGAGAGAGAGAGAGATGGGATCTTGTAGCTGGATCCTGTGTGACAAACATAGGGAACAAGAACTAGAGAAGAGACCAGTAATTGAGTGTCATAGTTATTCTCACTTAGGGAGTCAGTGCGTGTGTGTGTGTGTGTGTGTGTGTGTGTGTGTGTGAGAGAGAGAGAGAAGCAATAGCCACAACACTCACAGAGCATGCGTTCATCCTGCACCTGCATCATATTGCTGAATATTGTAAAAGCCTGTGAGTTCTGATTAAACTTGAATGCAACTGATTTTCTTGTGATGTGTATACCTCAGCATTACTCTTTGTGTTTTTTAAGGTCTCTTTCATTTTTAATTTCGCCCAGATGATTCAGTTCTGTCTGCATAGAGAATCTTTTGTTTTTATTATTTTGAGCTGGTATCAGATGAATCAATATAGACCTTTACAATTTGGAAAACTCACAAAAGCAAATTATTCTTACAGTTTCATCCAATAGACTGAGATTCCTACAGTTGTCTAATTCCGTGGGGATAAAAGACATTTCAAAAGTCTCCAGAGATCAGCTCAGGTGAGAAAGTGTAGACTCATGTTTACTGCCTGAATGCAGGACAAAACAGTAGTTTAATTTCTACACCTATAGCCGGACACAAACCTGTAGGACTACAGCTTTTCTGCAGTGCACAGTATATGAAATTTCAAAATCAAATTAATTGAAAAATGAAATCTGATACTCATATACTGTATATTCCTAATGAATTGTTTTACAAGCAGAAAAGGTATGGCGCAATACTGCCACTAGTGGTTAGGAGGAAATGCATACTTTATGGTTCACAAAGCTGAATCTTTTTACCTTTTTACCTCACTGCTTTGTGCTCCTGATGTCTTTTGAATTGCCTTTTTTCTCATATTGCGCCATTACTGTTGATAAAACAGGCCTTGAAGACATGCAAATATTAACTGTGGTTGCAGTGTTATCTCATTGGTTAATGTTGTGCCTGCAGTCCAGTAATTTTAAATTCCAGGATGTCCAGAAAGCTGCTATAGAGCACTTTCCAAGGTCAAGTGACATGTCTGCATGCACATACACCCGGAGGCAAAATGTTTTGGCGCCAAACTGAAGTGAAGAGGTGAGACCACATCTCTCTGGTTTTTTAGGGTTTTTTTTCCCCCCATGAAACAGACACTATCACCAAGCTAACCATCAGCATTTATTTAGACCCCTGGGTTGATATTATCATCTAAATTTGAGCAATGACACCTTAGTTTTCATCAAATACCATCCAGAAAAATTATTTCGCCAGAGGCCATAAAAGGCTCCAGCTGGAGAAATTGAAAACTCAACATGGTTATATGCATTTAAAGCTTTTCTTAGTGAAGTATGTAGAAATGTCTGACCACTGGCCATTTCCAATGATTGGACATTTAAATCCATTACTTAGCATAAATATTTTTAAGTACTCGTCACAATCCTTCATCTGCTATTGCAAAGCATACTCTGACAGTAGCAGGTAAAAAAAAAAATCTTTGAATAGGTTAGTTTTTGCCTTCAAATTTTCACAGATGTCATCAGTTTTGCTAGTATAAACAGGAAAGAGGTCTATTGGGCCTTAACCCTGCTTAGCTATAGATTGGATTGTATTCTTGGAATCTTTCTAACTTATAAAATGTAAAAAAGGAAGATGTAAAGAAGTAAGATTTAGTGTAACAGTTGCACAGTTGCACAGCCTTATTGAGCATAACTGTTACCAGGAAAAAAATAGAATAGAAAAATTCAGCCTTGTGCTAAGGAGAATTTGAACTCCACTGAAACGGCAATAATTAAGAAGTTAAAAAAGTGAGCAGGCATGAGAAAGAGATAAACGTCACTGGATATTGAGACACAGAATTTAATCAAGGATCATATACTGTATGTGTATTGGTTCATAGCATGATCACAACTCCAAAACTATATCATAAAATATTAGCCTCTTTTCAATGACCTATTGGACCGGGTTCTTATCATCAAACCACAAATGTAAGCACATGCGGTTTACCAGTATGGTGTTTCATTGTTTACTGACTTCCAATTACCATTTTCCCTTGGGGGAATCCTGACCACCATCTTAAGAGATATTCTATTAGATTAGTTCAAGTAAAGTTTTGTTAAGCAACACCAAAAAGCCAAGTAAAATCCAAGTGATCAAGTTATCACTGTTGGCTTCAGAAGTAAAGCTAGCTCTTTGGGATCTGACATAATTACCTTTTTTATGAAAACAGTGAAATAATAGCTGTTAATAACACTAAGCAGCAGCAATATTATAAAAATTTACCGTCTGATATGCGACATTCAAACTTGACTTCAGTTAACCAGCTGCTGGATCTCTACTAGCTGCTAAAAAAGATATGTAAGGAATAAAACATGAAGTTAATTTCATGTAGCTTCATATATAGCCCAAAGTTCCTGTTATCACTTATAGCAGCTAAAAACAATCATTCACTCACTTTCTCTTAAAGTTAATAAGACAAAAATATGGCTTGTTATTAAGAAACTGCAATATGCAATGTGGTAACAGTTTTTACCGTTGATGGTTACAACGCATTGACACTGGAAATTCCTTCCAAAAAACTGTTATATAAAAGTCACCATTTCAATAATTATACATTTTTCTTTGTTAAACAACAGCACATTTTATTCATCCGTTTATTGTAAATCTTAGATTAGGTGGAGTGTCTGCCCTGTCCAAGTCCCTGTTAATGACCTGTTACTAAAGAAACAATAATGCTTAGAACAATACGTTAATATGAACCTGTGATCAGCAGCACTAATAAATAAATAAATAAATAAATAAATAAATAAAATGCTTGGCCACAGAGATGGGGTTGGCATAAAATGAGGACTCTGTCAAATCATTAACAACAAAATTTTGAAAGATAAATGTGGTTTGAAGAGACCACAAAAAACCTGAAAAACCCGCATAATGAGCTGAAGAGAATGAGCTGAGTTTTTTTGTGAAGCTGTACCATAATAACAATGCTAAGTAAAGACTAGATTTAATAAAAGTAATATTTTTATTTATTCTTTTTGAGATCACTGCTGACGCTGTAGACAGCAAAGGTTATCAGTAGGTGTTTAAAGCACAAGCGATATCTTTAGTAGGTAGAAGAAAATAATAGTAGAGTAACATTATTAAGATACATAATTGGACTTATACATCGGTGTTGCATATTAGAGGGTATATTCTACCTTAAGGAAAAAAATGTATCTGTGCAGTATGTTTATTTCTCACAGCAGAGAACTCACATACTTTTCCTTGTGTTTCTTAAAAACATTTTCTAGGAAAGTGTTTGAACAATGAAGAAATTGAACAGTATGAGGTGATATGAGTCCTTAGAGGAAAAAAAGAATTTACCATAGAACCTGATTTTTTTGCAATTTAAGAGTGTAATTGGCTTTGCACTGTTTTTCCAAACACCTCGAGGGCAGTAGATTGATTGAATTGAGAATTGAAAGAGAGGGAGAGAGAGGGAAAGAGACAGAGGGGGAGAGTGAGAGAGAGAGAGGTAGAGAGAGGATCTGTTGTTTGATGGTTGAATGCACGGCTGGCTCACATGCTCGTGAACAAAGACGGCTGGTCAGAAACTGCCGAGCCATGAATGGACAAAACGAGACGGATGTAAGAGAATGAATGCAAATGACTGAAATCCTACAGAGGAGAACGCACTGGAAAATGAAGACCAGGAGGATAGGAAGGATGTGTGTGAGAACTAGATAGCAACTGGCCTATAGTATGAACATTTCTACATTTACTACTATAAGAGGGAGGGTCCTACTGTGCTCTAATCAGCCCTGTTACCCCTGTGTGCTTGTGTGTGTGTGATGATACAGTGTGTGTCGCTCACTCACTCACTTGTGTGTCTCTCCCTCTCTCCGTGGACCATAGGTCACTTAATAAAAGGCGATTATCCAGTTTGTGTCTCCGTTAGCTGTTAACCTCCTCACCCCTCCTGTAGGCTGACAGCGGGGTGGGGGACAGAGGAGGGGGAGATGGCACCAGCTGGCACCAGACTCACTGTGTCTGGCCCTGGCATCCACTCTCTCAGTGTAAGACCCTGCTTCATCCGGCCTGCTGGGCCCCAGACCTGGGGCTGTCTGCGCATCCTAACAACCCAAGCAACCAAACTCCACCTGTCCTGCCTCAGGCTAGAACACACACACACACACACACAATCACGCTCATACACAATCACGCTCACAGACTCATCAGTACATTTATTAGACAAACCGGATGGAGGGTCTGTTTTTGTGTGTGTGCGTGTGTGCGTGTTGAAATAGGATTAGTCTGTAGTGTGTAAGGTGAGCAGGTTCTCCATTGATTCCCTATTAGGAGAGCACTTCCCATAGGACTCATTATGGAGAGAGAAGAAGTCAGATGGAGTGAGATAGACAGGGAAGATACACAGATAAGACAAAGAAAGAACCCAAACAACAAAAAAATGGGAAGGAAATAAAAGTTGCAGGTGAAAAAAAAACAGGATTAAGCGAAGAAAGGAAGGATTATTGGATTGGTGAAAATGACAGTGGATTCTTATACCTCAAACATTCACACACACCAACACTTTCTTGTCAAATTTTCCACTTATTTTAGTGCAATATTTCCCTGATGCTGTGTCTATTACCTTTGAGACATGTGTATTTGTGTGTGTGTGTGTGTGTGTGAGTGCGTGCACTGTGCTCCATATGAATGACGGTCATTTGTCATGTTCAGTGCTTTGGCTGTATAATTGTGAAAGCCCTGCGGCCTGCTCTCTTCACACAACTCAATTTGACCATCACCCCGAAACATTAATTACATACACACACGCACACACACAAACGCTTTCACTCTCATCTCTCGTTCTTTCCCTCTTTCTCTCAGTCCCTCGCCTTATGTGTCTTACTCCCCATCTCTCATTTTCATCTCTTTATTCTCTTTCTCTCTGTCTGTGGATTGTGGGGGTGGACCAGGGCAGCTGCTCTCACAGTGCTCCTGTCCATGTGAGTGTGTATTTGTGTGTGTGTATGTGCAACTTTGAGTTTGTGGTCCCCAGATGGGGGTGACCCAGGCTTACCCCTCCTGCTGAAGATCCACCTGTCACACACACTTGCACGCATCTCCACAAACCCACCCACCAACACACACACATACAAACACAGATTATTATATCATCTCTATTCTATGTGATCTATATAGCACCAGGTCTATAGAAGAAGTGAGCATTAAATAAAAAACATTTTAACATTTAAATACATGGATCTAAAGCATGGGTATGTCTGTGTGCCTTTATTAAATTTCTTATAGAACATTGTGTAAGTGCTGAAGAGCATCGAGAACCCATTTGTACAATGAAGTTCCTTAAAATACCATTCAATAATTGATTTCCAAGTAATAAAGAGAAATTTTCAAGTTTTCAAATTTCCGAGTAGAAAAGATAGTCAACTCCAGAAATATTGGCACCCTTTAAGAGAAATCTGGGTGGGGGTGGGGGGAAACGTGTTAAATCATCACAGATGTTTTCAGGAACACAAAATCAGTGTTTTTCAATGACCATCTCAGTCTCTGAATTTGACCTCAGTTGAAAAGCTTTGGTGAGAAATGAAGAGGCAAGACAACAAGCGTGTCTAAGTCTAAGTATATAAAGGAGCTTGAAATGTTCTGCATGGAGGAAAGGTCTAAGATCCCAGTACAATCATCCTACAACCTTATGATTAATTATGATATTATTAAAATTAATAAATATATACTATACAACATCCATACATTTCAAGCCAAAATCTCTCTCTCTCTCTCTCTCTCTTTCTCTCTCTCTGTTGATAGGGGGATGGAAATTTGTCCATTTTCACCAAGGGTGCCAATAATTTCAATACATTACTCCAGTATCAACAACCAGCAATCAGCGACTACTATCTTTTGATTAAATACAATTTATTATTATTATTATTATTATTATTATTATTATAAGAGTAATAGGTAATAAGCAATATGTAATAGTGGAGTTGGCTTTGATTTTTTAGTTTTCTTGTGAGAGCAATAATAATGACAAATATTTATTATATTACTATATAATATACTGATGAGTAATTAAAGCAGAATTGATATGGTAACTCGTGATTACTTATTAATTAGTAAGTACTTAACTATTAATTAAGGAGCTATCAAACATTTGGTTATGTCAGTTGTTTAAGATTTGTTACTAAACCATTTCATTTTTTTTCAATATAATAGCTAATCATAATGATGACTAATTCATTAAGCACTATTGTGCGAAACTTAGTTACTGACTGCTAGGTTAATAAGTATGTATTAAGAAACTGTATTTTAAAATGCTACCAAAGTATGTAAGTATGAGAAGGGCTTTCATTTTCCTCTTTGCTCCTGTGAGGATTGCTGAGCCAGCATTAGTTTGTTTTTGAGAGTTTGAAGTGCAAGATTTGTCACATGTGTTGAATCAGTTGTTTTTCTAAACATGTCATAGATTGTAAAGTAAAGCTTATGAATCAAGACAGAGAAAAAGACTGAGCAAAATGAAAGAAGCGTGAGACAACATCCACCATCTGTCAAATTCACATTTTTTTGTGTGTGTACATGTCGTATGTTTGTGTGTGTGTGTGTGTGTGTGTGTGTGTGTGTATACTGTATGTCTGAGCAAACATAGAAAAATATAGAAAGCATAGATTTTTTTTGGTTTGTGCGTATATTGAAGTGTTCAAAGCATTCAAAATGGTCCCCTACTAATTATATTCTTCTTTGGAAAATCGGGAGCACTACATTGAATAGCAATAGCAATAAAATATGTGGCTGAAGTAAACAATTTCATACATTACATTAAATGTGTTTTCTCATCACTCTACAACAGTAGTCACATTTTTTTTACACAAACATGCTCAATACTAGTTAACTCGCTATCCACATAATTATTTGACCTAAGGACAATAAAGTATCCAAGCTGACTATAACTCAAATTTATGTATCAAATAGAAAGGACTTCATAAAACAATCTGCTCCTCATATTTGTAGAATTTCTTAGGAGAAGTCCGAAGGGCATTTCCAACATACCTTGCTGTCTTCCTTATTGAAGAATGTCCTGAGTGATGGGTATTCCATAGTTTTTAGGGAACCTATCACAATGCACTGTGGGATAGCATACTAGATAGTGCACTAGATATTCTGCTCTTGTTTTTGGACCCCTCTACAAAATGTTAGACCTCAAAAATAGTCCACTATGTAGTGAATAGTGACAGAGCATTTTAGACACAGCTGTTGTTTCATATGTGAAGACCAATAAGTATGAAGAAAAAAATCAGAGAAAAAAAAACGCTAGGGCCCATTTTGCTGGTTCTCAAAATATTTCCACTGTCTAGTCCAAAAAGCCTGGCATTTCTGTTTCCTTCACAATGGTCTTTAAACTATATCTAGAATAATTCTAATTCATTGTAACACGTGACACAAACCAGCAGTCTTTAAGGTTATTAATCCTTACAGATTCTCCAAATCTTCTGTACCCCTGTGTCTTAAAGTCTCTCTGGATCAGAGCATCTGCTAAATGGCTAAATGTAAATATACAGTGAATGTGTGCATTTATTAAGTAAGGAATAAAAGACAACAGGATGCACTATTATAGGAAAATAATCACTGTCATGGTGGTGTGATATGACCTGATGTGAAGGGAAGTTACTGTTACCACACCAAAAGTTGATTATTTTCCAACACAAGCATTTCAAAAGCAAGTGTTTCAGCCATCTTATATCACAGAAAATTGAATTGTAAGACAATTACACTTTTTTATTTATTAAAGAATGACATATACATTTTTTCAGTTTATAGTTAATATATTTAATGTTGTGGAATGTCTTTGAAACAAGTTAGTTCTTGTTATCACATACATTATAGCTGCAACAGCCTCTCTTATTTTCATTTCTTGAAGCTAATAAGACAAAAAAAAATGCAGCTTGTTGTGTTACTGAGAAAGCCCTCTGACCTGAAGACCTTCCTGTGTCAGAAAATGTAAAAGACCAGCTTTACCTCTGGCTGTTACCAACCACTGACACTGGAGACTCCTTAGAAAAGTGCTAAATAAACGTCTCCTCACAGAAAACTTTACCATATCAGCATTTAGACAGCGTTTTGTGGAGCACCGCCATACAAGTACCTGTGTAAGCTGTTACTATAGAAACAATAACGTATTAGAACAAGCACACTGAATTATGGCCAACAATATTATCAGGGCTTATGTTATAGAAAGTTAATCAATATCTTTAATACCAATATCATGGTATTATTTGCATTTTCCCCCCACCAGACTTCCCTTAAATGGTTAACATTAGTGTTAAAGCTATTTTTTACAGTGTCACTAGACGAGTGCACTCTGGTGTGTGTTCAGGGTTGAACAGCAGTGTTTTTATATTACACTAATGAAAATTCAATTCAACAAAAGGTGCAAGGCCATTAGGTGATCACTGTGTGTGTGTTAAGGTGTGATTGTTATTCTATTAGACAATGTGTCATATGTTTTTGGGGGTGTTTCCTGCCCCCTTCCTCTGGTGATAATTGATTCCCACTGCGCTCTGCTGATTGGTGTGAGGCCCCCTATGGGCCGGGAGAGGACTCAACAGCTGCCCATCTCTCACTCTCTCAACATGAAAATGGATAAAGAAAAATGGTGATTTTTTAAGAATTTACACATTCACTCAGCACCACAGAGTACACCCGAAGGTCTAACTTTACACACACATACACATTCCTATGTACTTTCATGTTGTTAGGATGAACTGGAATGTAGTGGAGTTGCACATATAGCATACAAACACACACAAGCCACTGACACTCACGCAGAGAGGTGCAAGATGGCAGGGACAAATGTAGAGCAGATTGTCCTTCACAGAGGAAACCCAAGAGTGTGAGGGTTAGGGGAACGTGTTTGTTAATGATAACTGTGTGGCGTGTGTTGCTATCTTAGAGTGAGTGCTTCTGTGTACTCGATGAGGTGACAGCGAATTAAAGCTGTGTCTTCAATGAAGCACTTACTATATGTACTATTCTAGACAAAGATTGAGTAAACATAACTGTCTAGTATATTCACAGAAAGAAATACGAACATAGGGCATTAAAAAGACCCTGATTATGGATTATATTTGGCCAACAAAGAAAAACAAACACCAACCTGTCCCATCATGCACCACGGAATAAAAGCAGAGGGCTCATAGTAGATAGCATGACTAACTAACGTCGGCAGTAGAGTGGCCGTGCTTGCAGTTCAAACCTAATTGTAATGAACTGTATATTAAAGTGATAAATAGACTAATAGAAATAGAAAAAACACCAGTTAACTAAAAACCTAATTGTTTAGTTACCTAACTGATCTTGAGCAGCACTCAGTGCTTACATCAATTAACCTTTACAGACTCTGTGTCCATTCAAATAATATATAACCTTACGTTCATTTTCTTTTGCAAACACAGTGAAAGAGAGAGCACATGCTGGGTGGAAAATAACCCATATCTGCATAGTATGCAGCATATGACATATCTGATAATGAAAATATTTCAGACATTTAATGGTTAGCTAATGAAAATAAGGATTAGGATGGAAGCAGAGTTGTTAGATTAATAGAATACTGTAACATCATCTGTAAAATTATTATTTTTTGTATGTAATGCAACATATTACTATATAACAACAGTGTTACATAGATACTGATACATACTGTATATAGGTATCTGTACTTTGTTTCCTTAACTTAGCAAATATTTTCTTAAATGAATTTCATTTTCAGTGTATTTTTAAACGAAAATAAGTTCTATTAATAATACATAAATTCTTACTCCCTTAAATTTAACAACAAAAACAAACAAAAAATTCTATTTTTGAAATAGCTAGTAGAAAATGGTTAATAATTATGGTTAGCAATTAAATTCCATGAATTTCTTTTTTACAAACCTGTTTTGAAGTTTATGTTATAATCCTCTAGCTTACTACATACTATACACTCCTGGGCAAAAAAAAGGGCAAAGGCCAAAATGGCTATCTAATGGTTATCTAATGCAGGTTCTGTGTCTAGACAATGTGTTAAAAAGCTATTACTGTCTCAGAAAAACATTAAAGACAGACTGAAGTTTTTGGCAGAATATGGAAAGTTTAATTCAGAGTAGTTCAGCAGAGCTGTGTGGAGTGATGAATCATGATTTGAGTTGCATGAGGGTGCTCCAGGTGTCTTCGAAGATCTGGTGAGAAATACAATAGTGAATGCATCTCTATCAAAGTTAAACATGGAGGAAGAGGTGTCATGGTGTGGGGAGCCTTTTCAGCTGCTGGTACTGGTGAGCTGCTTCACTGTGAAAAGTCAATGAATGCTTTGGAATACAGGAGAATATTGCAGAAAGACTTGCTTCTCACAATTGAAAAGTTGTATTCTAACAAGGAATGATCAGATGTTATTTTTCAGCAAGACAATGCTCCTGCCCAACGATCACCAAAAAGTGGCCTGAGAACAAATCCATCAGGCTCATGTTTTGGCCTGGTCAGAGTCCACATTTGAATCCTATAGAGAATATTTGGTCTCACATTAAACACAAACTAACTGGGAAACATTTTTCAACTACTTATTAACTGTTTAAAGCCATGAACATTGAATGGAACAATATTGACTCTACTTTCTGTAAAAAGCTGTCTGCAAAAAAAAAAAAAAAAATTTAAAGAAATCAAAGGGAAAAGCTATCCCATACTAAGGTACTTTATCTATTTGTTTAATTCTTGCTAATTTTCTGACCAGTGATTTGTTGTTAAGACCATTAAAATCTTAATATTTTGCCATTTTTGGCTTGGCCCATTTTTTTCTGTCCAAGATATATTCTATATATCAGTATTAGATCATGGTATACAGCTGGAGCTTTTGTCTAAATGCAAAGCCGCAATATGAATATGATTGTAACTTTGTGCCTAATATGAAAAAAGTCCATAATTTATTATCAGTGCCTCTAAGAAAAGCAAGATCCAAACATACAAATACGGGGAAGGGAAACAAATTTATTGAAGCAAGCTGTAGAGCACCAAAATATTATAATGTCAAATTCTAATCATCATATCATGATGCAAGTGATGAGTTAATTATGCATATGAATTTAACATTATGCATATATATAAGTGGGAACATATGCTAACTGGCACTACTGGGATTTATTCACTGTATAGTGATAGTCATGTTATCATTTTAGGTCAAACTATTCTACCTGATCTGCTCATGTGTACCCCTGTGCTTGAAAGACATATTGATAAATCTCTGAACTAATAATGCTTAATTACAAATTAATTGAGCATCAGCTGTAATGCAATCCTCCTTAACTAATTAACATAACATGTTTCTGATGAGTGTGGGTGGGAGGTGCTGTGCTGTGCTGTTCATTTACAGAAGGGAGTTATGACAGATACAGGAGTAAAAGAGTGCAATCTTTCTGTGTGTATGTGTGTGTGTGTGTGTGTGTCTCAGAGAAAGCATGAGAGGTAAAAGATTGGTAGTTCACTCTCTTGCTGCACTCTAACACCAGTAATTGGAGGTTTAAGTGACCACACAATCATACACCCAGACCTCCTGGATGAAACCATAAGCTACAATCTATCATTTTTAATTGCTGAGAAATGCATTAAAATAATAAAGCGCATTGCGAGCGGCCAGAGTGATGAATAGGTCCTGCTGCCTCTATCGCATTACCTGCACTCTCAGAGATATTGCGAGCAGCATGTGCTGAGACACATGTGACTGTTATTCAATAACAAAAGTTGCATATTAAATTCCATCACAGCCCACAATGAATGTGTGACAGAGGGAGGGAGACAGAGAGAGTGGTCTTTCGTTTGGACTCACTTTCATCATTCTCCTGGAGTGACACCGATCTTTAAGACCGAGCCCTATGTGTCCTTTTGGATCAAATCTATCCGTATTAGTGGACTTGATTTGTCTCTGTAAGGTTATTTGTTTATTCTGTACTCATATGTCTTTGTTTTCTTCCTTTTGCATCTTTGAGATGAGTGTTTAGAGTTTATTTTAATAGACGGATGGTGCAACGTAGCAGCTGTTATCAGATTATTCCAATAATTCTCAATTGAATAGACATGTTTGCTAATTGCAGTGCTAATGGTTTAGGCAATTAAGTTTCTGAAGAGCAAAACAGCATAGAACCATGTCATTATTTTTCACTTTTATACTAATTTAGTTAATTGGTGTTAATTACTTAAGAACCTGTGGGATAATTCCCCTAAATTAGTCACATTTATATAGTTGTGTGGCCTATTTTTCTTCCTTTTTTATAAGATTAAACAATCTCCATATGGCAATAACCACAAAGGAAAAAGAACAAATAGCTGAAATATCAGAACTAACAGGAAAGTGGATTTTGGGTTTTCTGTACCAACAAGGCAACATTGCTTTTGGACACTGGAATATAATATATAGAGTAAGTGCACTGGATATGCTCCACTACACTATCAGACATGAGAGCAAAAATACTGCATAATCTATTGCAATAGGGCAAACATCATACCAACAATTGTTATAAAAATTAAAAATAATTAATTATCGCTATAAAATTATACAGCACAAAGCATAATTATTAAATTGATTAAAATAACTGGCCTATTATTTCCACCAAAATCAAGGCCTTATTTTCCTCAAAAAAAATATTTGCATTTGCTAAAGACAAATTAATAAAATGCTTGTAAAATATTCATACATTTTAAATAGTGGGGAAAATATACATTACAACATTTTTTAAAATTCCAAATATAAATTATAAATAATACCGCAAAAGGTAAATGTTTAGTATAATTTACTTTCAAAAATTCAGCTTACATATTGCATTTTACTGACTGTAATTCTTGTAACAGTGAGATCTGCTGTCATTTAAATAAATGACTTATAATAAATGCTTTGCAAAAAAAAAAAAAGTAAAGATACCCAATAGACATGAGAGAAATAAACAGTGAAGTCTTCAATGTGGCTGCTTTTGTTGGTGCAGTTTAATTCAGGAAGTGACTGCAATCAGTAGAAAATCTGTATATGAGTACTCAAATGGACACTTTTCTTTCACTCTTCTTTGTAATCAGTGATTTAAGTGCATGCATGTCTTTTCCCCCTGCTCACATTCCCTGATTGCTACCTTACAATACAGTGATTGTCTCTCTTTCTGATCCTTTCTTCCAGTTCTGCTCTGTTTTTTTCCCTCACACACCATTTCCACTGTCCTTTCATTATCTCCCCCTTTCTTCCTCCAACTTTTTTGTTGGAGAATATCACCTGAGGGCAAGACTCACTGGAATTAGTATTTGTATATACGTGTGTGTGTGTGTGTGTGTGTGCATGTGTGCATGTGTGTGTGTGTGCTTGTGTGTAGCTGTGTGTCCTGCGCGTGTCTGCATCCACCACATTTATTTTCTTGATATTTTGATGACAAATGGTGATGATGGATAGCTTTGGAGAGCCCATTAAATATCTGTGTTATTGAAGAATGTCTCTGTGTGTGTGTGTGTGTGTGCGTGTGTGTGTGTGTGTGTGTGTGCGTGTGTTTGTGTGTGTGTGCTAGTCTTTGATAATTTGATGGTAAAGAGGCAGTGATGAATGGTTTTAATGTTGGGTGGGTCATCACACAGAGAGAGATGGAGAGAAAGGGAGAGAGGTGTGAGGCAGTGAGGTAGGAAAAAAAACATGAACAGATATAATGGAATGGGATGGAGATGTCAATGTGCCACTGAGAGAAAAAAAAATGGATTTGCAACTTTCCAAAAGCTGAACAACTTCCACAGAAAATGTGAAATGTGAAATGTGAAATTTTCTATCAAAATGCTTTAACAGAACATGTGTTTCTTCCACTTCGCAAATTTTTTTGTTGTCTTACGGTCAATACCAGGGCTACAGTAAAATACCACAAACACCTCAGATGCAAATATGTAAAAAACAAAAACAAAAACAAAAACAAAAAACCCTGCAAAACACTGCAACAAAGAAAATGAAAAATATTATTTCGTAGTTTGAAAATACAAAAATACATTTTATAAGAGTGGCATGAGATTATTGGAGCCACTTTAGTCTGTAATGATAATGCTAGCATTCTGATGCTAGCTAGTCTTCAGAAACTACACTGGTGGTCTGATGAATTATAAAGTGTTAATCAATTACAATGTTTTGATGCTGTCTAAAGTATTACTGTATCATAAATGTTAACCTGCTCTTTACATTTTCTCCTGTTGTCTTTCATCTACAGCTTAACAGAGTTTAACTTAGCAACTTTCCTTGCTAGTTCCATCCAGCTAGTCAGCTAGCCAGCTAGCAAAAAGTATCACACACCATCACATAATATCTGTATTTTGAAAATGTAAAATACACAGAACATAAAAGCATTTTGATAACTTTGCTACAATTATCAAGTACATATTTTATATTTCAAATACATATTTTGAATATATACAGTACTGTGCAAAAGTTTATGCCCCCTACATTTTTACGTCTACTGCTTTACTGATCTGTGGAGATCAGTAAAAAAATGAGTGAAAAAATCAGTGAAAAAAATCCAAATGTTAAATTTTTCAAAAAATCTTTTACAGATTTTTTTAAATTATTAAAAAAAAAAAGTAATTAACAATATTCAGTAACAGACCACATGTCTCATAAAAACATGAAAGCGTCATTTGATTTAATATTTTAATGATTGTTTTACATTGTTTTAATCTTTGCTTTGCACAGTACTATATAACTGTAAAAAAATATATGTGCTACAAATGCAGTACTAGTTAAGACCACATAATACAATAATAATAAAAAACACTGTTATTGTTCATATTTTTTGTATTCACATTTTTGTTCCTCAGAAAACTGCACAGCAGTGCACCTAAGAAAATGTGCACAGTTTAAACGGCAAAGGCAGATTATGATTTGATTGAAGGTTTTATTGAATATTTTACTATTCACTGTTATCTTTACACAGTACTATCTTACAATTTGTTTTTAACCTTGAAAGTTTATATATAATGGTTTCTCTACAGATTTTCCACCTATTAGTTTACAGCAAATAAAAAGAAACAGTGGAAGTTTTCAGTTTTTGTACAGTATTCACATTTTTCTTGTAGTTCCTCCACTGACCTGTAGAGGGCACCATGTAGCACAGAATGCTTTCTGTTCACTTCTTACAGTCTGTATCATTGTAGCCTCCGTCAACCAGGCCTTGTCTGTTGGTGGTCAGATGTGCTTTTTTCAAGTAGCTTTTCTCCCCCTTTTCCATTATTCTTTTTTTTTTTTTCAACTAGTCTAGTACTAGTTGAAAAAAAAAAATCTCAATACACAATCTTTCAATCTTTCTTCAGAGCTTTTCTCTCCTCAGAGCTCTCAGAAGACCAAATGTTTCATCAGACTGTGGCTGACAACCCCTACTGAAGATAACAGAAAGAAAATTAATCTCCCTTTTGCAATGCAGAACTCCTAAACCTCCTTTGTATTCATATAGTTCATATTAATTTCATCTTTAGCTACCTGCATCACACTGGAGGACTGTTAGAAACTGGGGTGAAGCTTAGATTGGGGTTATTTTAAGGAAATAGAGACAGCATCCAGATTTGTTCAAAGTATTATGATCTAGTAGAGAGAAATAAACAGGGATAGAGAGATGATTGAACATCAACAGTGTATTCATTGAGTAAAATTAAATACATTTATAAAGTGGTCCCTGTCCGTTAGTTTTGCGTCTCCAATACCTGTTGTGGCCATTGGACAGGACAGTGACAATGCTGAGAGATGTCCCATTGCTCCTGTCCCCATTTTCATTGCTCATGTCCTGTAGCATGACACAGGCTCCAGGTAGAAACTCTGCCCTGCTGCTGGAAGGGGTGAGTCCATTCAACAGCCCAGCCTCTAACATAGTAGTAGGCGTTCCTGTTGGTGTGTTAACGCCCCTCCAGCCACACAACAGCCTTACATAAGCAGACCTAAAGTCCCTGTTGAGCGCGGCATAAAGGAACGGGTTTAGCGTGGAGTTAACATAGCCTAGCCACAGCACCACTGAATATGCTGTGCGTGGAGGATCTGTCTCTTTTCGTATCCCCATAATGGTGAAAAATGTAAAATATGGAAACCAGCAGACTACGAAGGCACCCAGCACAACTGCTAATCTCACTGCAGCTTTGTGTTCACGTAGTGCTATCACTGACACTCCTGGTAACGAAGACATGGGTGTTGAAGAGCAAGCTCGATGTGTGGAAAGGATTCTCTTTGCCTGGGCCCGTGCAATGCGGAACACTCGGTAATAAGTCCAGCACATTGCCACCAGGGGGAGATAAAAGGTCGCTAATGAATCCACTAGTACATACGTGGGATTTAGCTCAAAGCGACAGTCTCCCGCAGGGTCGTCCTTACCGTGATTCTGCACCGTTTGGTCCACCGTATTCCAGCCCAGGTGAATAGGAACAAACGAGACACCAATGGACACCAGCCAGATCACTGCTAATGACGTACCAACATGCCATGGCAGCACCAGTGTAGGGTAACGTAAAGGCACCGTGACTGCAATGTAGCGATCTATGCTAATGGCCAGGAGGTTAAGAATAGAAGCAGTGCTCAGCATGACATCCATTGAAATGTAGACATTGCAAAAGTGAGCTCCCAGTGGCCAATCACCAGTCACCTCAATGAGAGTGGAGAAAGGGAGGACTAGGGCTCCTAGTAGCAGGTCAGTAATGGCGAGTGACACGATGAAGCAGTTGGTGACACTGCGTAGGCGTCTGGTTGCGCAGACAGCTAGACACACTAGCACGTTTCCACACACTGTTAGCAAGGTGAGGACGGATAGAATCACACCTAATCCTATCTGAGACCACATTTTAACACTGAACCAGTGTATGTAAGCAGGAGAGTGTTAGCAAGTGTATCTTAATGGGGATAGTTGATCATTTTTAGGTGAATAGCCAACATGCTGCATGTGTAGGCCTCCTTCAGATCTCTGTGTTAGCTGCGTTACAGAGAAGTCCACTGTTTGACCTTTCACAGATGAATCCTTGTTTGGGGCCAGAGGAGTCCATTTTGTAAGACATGTTAGAATCTGCCGCCCTCTTCTGGTGAGCATAGTCAGTGCATCATATTTTTTTCTTTCTGCTCCTGTTGATGAGAGAAGATAGCTGAATTTAGGTGGCCCTTATAACAGTATATCAGTATTATGATAAACCATGTCTCAGTAAGCTTTATCATCATAATATCCTGAAAATTCCCCTGTATTTTAACTCTATGGATAAAGCATGGATGCTCTGATTTTATTTTTTTTACTTGCTGAAGATGCCAACCGTGAATCATTTTCCAAATTTCGAAAGATTCATAAAGGAAGATTTTTTTCCTGGTGCCTTGGAATTGTTATTTTTAATCATTTACTCATTCATTCATCTTCAGTAAATGCTTTATCCTGGTCAGGTTCACAGTGGAGCCTCAGTCTATCGTGGGAATACTGGCAGAAATACACCCTAAATGGGACGCCGAATATTGTGATCTAATATTTTTACCATTTCATCCATCACCATTTCATTTACAATGTCACCATTTCATTTACCATACGTGTTTCAGTTTAATCACCTATGTGGGAAAGTTTTCTGAGAAGAATAATAAGTTGTTATACTTCCTCTTGTGTGCATACATAAAAGTTCACTTCCCTGTGATAAAACTTATGAACTGTATGTGGAAAAATTTTAAGCATTGATAACATGTTTAACACTGATAACATGATGAAAGGGTGTGTGCATGCCTGTGTGTATGTGTGTGTGTGTGTGTGTGTGTGCGTGTGTGTGTACATAAAAGAGGGAGAGGAGGTGGGAGCTTGGTTGATACTGTGTTTGAGGGGTTTGCGTCAGTGTGGTTTATTTGCTCTCACTGTCAGTAGGACTTAATGGAAGTTTGGCTACAGGACTGTGGAGTTAACGCCTGATAATTTCAGCCTAATCGCTCAACCTCAACCTCTTTCCCACATGCACTACAAACTGAGATAGAGAAAGCTAGAGACTGTGTGTGCTTGTGTTGGAACAGTGCTCAGATACTCTCCTTGCCCATAGAGGACATCAGAATAAAATAAATAATGCTTCATATCAATATTATTTCCACAAAGCGTTCACTTTTTTCACTGCTAAAAGAACATGTGTCCCACATGCGTGCACACATACACGTGCACACACACACACACACACAAACACACACAAATCCTTGCAGTCTTTAACAGTAATTAATATCCTTTGTGAGTTGTGTGTATAAATATATTTAAAACAAACACACACAGACTCTTTCGGCTGTGGATTATGCCCAGTAAACCCTCACCATATCTGGGCAGCCCCCCTATTTTCCTCCCCTATAAGGAGCCTTTCCCACCACAGTCTGTGTGTGTGTGAGAGAGAGAAAGAGAGAGAGAGAGGAAAGAGAGAGAAAGAGATTCTTTCTCTCTTTGATCCTGATTCCCTGATTCCCTGAGTCCCTTAAAATTGCCTTGATTAAACTGTTCTTTCAACTTCAGTGACACACACACAAGCACACACACACACACACACACACACACCTGCCCATTTTTAAACACATTTACCATAAAGCACAACAGTAAAACCCTGTATATAAACATACAGGGTTTTACTGTTGTGCTTTATGGTGAATATATTTAATACATATTCAAACATAATACTTCTTAGTATTATGTTAATAATGCTGCAGAGGAGAGCTGTAGTATATAAAGGAATAAATTTAAGAATTGTACAGGAAAAATAAGAATCTTAACATTTTAACAATGAGAAACAATATGGCTATAAAAGCATATTTTCACCTGATAATACTCACAATACTCAGCAAAGTACATCATATCAAAGTATATCTACAGTCCCATTTATATATTGTTTAGCTGAAGTCAGCTCACTGGACCAGAGATTAGCTACAGAGCTATAGACATTAAGGCAGAAAAAACATACTGTATATATTTAACACCGATAGTAAGACAGTTTTACTATGGTATCTTATAATATCTATATTTGTTCTACTCTTGACCATGATATTATCATGGTTTTTCTGTGGTACTTAAGTTTTATTATGTTTTGCTATGTTATTTAGGTGTTGTTATCTGTCTTACAGAAATGCCCTAGTAGCCACTTTATATCAATGGCTTGCAAACCATGCTTTTCAATTTATGGAGCAAAACTTTTTAATTTATGGAGGTTAATTATGTGTGAGGCTCATGTTTCACAATGAATCATGTTCCATTAATTAATACTGAATCAGTTACAGCCCATAATCAGGAAGTACCAGGAAATGCGCAGTAGTTTTAATATAATCAGTATATGCGCAGTAGTTTTAATATGATCAGCTTGAAAAATATCAGCGTCTTGAGCCAAGAGAATGAAACTAGATCTGTCCAGTAAATATAAAAGATGTTTGTCCTCTGTGCTACATGGTGCTATAGAAGGCCTCTTTCTTCTAAGTAAGCCTTTGTTTAGGTTTAAGCTGACAGGTTATTCTAAGCCCAAGCAGTTTGAGAGATCATTGTGGGTGGGAGGTCATTTCATCTTCAAAATAAGTGCAAGCTCCCATACACCAGTTGCATTTGATACATTTGTTTTCTTAAGATGTGACAGGCTGATGGTTATATTTTATGGGAATGGTTATGGGAATCACTGTAATAAATGATACATTTAACTCCCTGAGCTCCCTGTCCTTCTCATGGTGTGCTAAAAACAGTTGAGAGACCCAGACTGTTCTCATCTCTGATGCACACACTGACCTCGACCCTCTCAGTCACTTGGGCTTCAGACTTAGATTAATCACCCGACAGCTTTGGAAAGGACAGCAAATATTTTAGCAGTGTGCCTCATCGTAAAGAATGTGATTTATATCTTGCCATTACAGACCACTGTTAGGAATACACTGATATGTATTTATTCAGACACCTGTGTGGTAATATAGACATATAGATTCTGACTGTGTGCATCCATGTTCCACATTAGTCAGCATTTCAAAAGACCTCTAGCAAGCAAATTTCTTCGGCATCCAAATCAGGTAAGGAATAAAACACTACGGAGTGTACTGTTACCGGAAAATAATCAATGATGGGGCAGTGTGATGCATCCTGACATGAAGGAGAGCTACTGTTACACCCTGAAGTTGGTTATTTTCTAATAACAGCACATCCCAAAGAGTTTTATTTCTATTACACAAGAAATTTGCCATTGATTTTTTTACATTTATTAATGTCATACTTTTTTTTTATCAGTTTATAGTTACATTTATTGTTGTAAAATTTCCATATTTTCTGTTATGATTTACGTTATAACAGTTGTTCCCTCACCAGTATCTCGTTTTTTCCTTTAACCCTAAAGACAAAAAATGTCAAAAAGCCCTCCAACCTGAAGGCTCACCCATGAAAACCTAAAGATTAGAAAGTTTTTATGTAACTTATGCTTAACATTTGGCCTGGATTTTAATACATAACAGTCTCTAGAGGTGAGAGAAGAATAGCCAGATTGGTTTGAGCTGACAGGAAGTTTGCAGTAACTCATATTTAACCACTTTTTACAAGTGTGATGATCAGAAAGGTATCTCAGAATGCACAACATGTGATGAGCTACAACAGCAGATGACGACATCAGGTTCAGCCAAGATGTACATAAATGTTACTATAACATTTCTGCAACATAAATAATGTTAATTTTTGTGTTATTGAGGAACATTATGTGAGTTTTGACTGTGAGAGTAAGAATATTATGAAGAATAGAGAAGTATCAGGATTTAGAGGACACTGTATTTTTTGTAACATAAAATTTACAATAAAACATTTGCAATAAAATTTCATGTTACCTGAACAAAATTTTCAATCAGCAGACCGTTTTCTGATAGTTCTTTTTCTAGGGAACTTTTGGTTCACATTTTCATGTTATCTCAAAAGGAGGTCTTATTTTTTCCACAGTACTTCAACTTTCTCTCTCTCTTTTGCTTGAAGTCTAAACACATTGAATGTGATTCAGAGCACATTTAGGCAATTCACAAAGCGACAACATGACAGTAGTCTCTCCAAACAGTCTGTTATGATCCGGTAGCTAAATGACATAGACAGACAGCTTGATTTAAACTGAGTGTTCAGTGAATGACTCATCTGAGAGCTCCAGCTAAAAATAAACCTAACAGCTTTATGAGGGAAAAAAGAGGAAAAGCTTTTACACTGTGTATAGAGGTATAGAGGCAGATGCAATCAAACGCTGGCTCTTTAGCTCTTTTACTTGTGTTGGTAGCATTTATATGAGTGCAACAAGGTCCATTTATTGAGAAAAATATAATATAATATAATATAATAAATTTCTGGACCAGTAACAAAATACATTAATGCACCTGGAAGGAATAGGAATTAAAGAAGAACGCAGAGAAAAATCCTTCAAAAGACAAAACCAGTGAAGAACACATACAAAACTAACACAACCATCAGCTAAACCATGCTTCCTGGCCTTAAATGGGAACACGCAGAAAAAAGTGACTGCTTTTGAGTCATCTTTCTTTTGCTCCTGTTGAGGTTGAAAGCTGACATTGTCACATGTATATGGTTAAGGGGAGGGCTGGAGTTTCGGCCCACAAGTGTCAGCCTGATGCGCACTTCCTACGAAACCGACTATTCAACAGAGATGCAGCTTTTCATACTGCAGACGTGAGGTTTGCTGCTTGCGTTTATTTGTGCAAAGGCCTGAATACATTGTTGTGTCAAATCTGACCTGGTTATTCTGAATACATCAACAATTTTAATCAAGGGCTCAGATTCCTGATATAAAACCTTCCTGCTGTACAACAGATTTTGAACATCCGTGATATGTTATATGTTAATTAATATTTATACATGGGTACTGTGCAGAAGTCTTTAGTGCCCTATTTTTATGTTAATATTTTTATGTTAATATTTTGTCTTAAATTAGTTTGTCTTGTCCATTAGTGTGCCAATAGAAAAGCCAGTAGAAACACTCGAAACAATTGTTAAAGAAAATTTTCAGTGTCAATAATCCTACAGAACACCACAAGATAGTAAACCAAGACAAAGGCTGGCCACAGAAAATATTGATTTTATATATAATAAAGTACCCTATTAGAGTACTAAGACAAAGGCTGGCCACAGAAAATATTGATTTTATATATTTATATAGTTATCTATCTATCTATCTATCTATGTATATATATATATATATATATATATATATATATATATATATATATATATATATATATATATATATACTGTATATATTTCATAATTCATACTGTATGCCTGTAGATGATATCCAAATCATAAAGCTAACTAGTCACTAATTGTTTTCAAAAAAGGTGTAATTGTTAAATCATCACTTTATTATATACACCCTTAAAAAAAGGTTAGTCTAGCACCTTAAAGGGTTATTTGGTTAATCTCACTATTAAAGGTTCTATGTAGAACCCTAGAACAGTGGGTTCCAAATAGATCCCCTTTAGAAAGCTGGAAATATTAACAAAAAAACGTTAAGGTACCTTTTTCTGAGAGTACAAACCAGCTTTTGCTGGTTTAGCTCCATGGTGTATATATTTTAAAATCCCATCCAAGAAGCGAAAGAACTTACACTAATTAAGCTATTTTTATTAACTCTATCTTATTATTAATTGGCAACTTTATGCTAACTCCAGCAGAGCTCGAGTTCCTGTGAGCTTGCTTGAAAATGCACTCACTTTTATTAACTGCTTTATCCTGATCACAGACACAGCGGATCCGGAGCCTATTCTGGGAACACTGGGAGTGAGGCCGTGATGCCAGTCCATCACAGGGCACTATGCACACACACATTCACACACCTACTGGTAATTTAGCATAACCAATTGGATTAGAGTTTACATCCTCAATTCATTTGACATATCTCTATCACTAATGACTGCCCTGCTTCCCTTTTCTCTCTACATTTCCTCTTTGTCTTTCTCTGTCCAGCAGATGTCACGGTCAGGGTTGTCTCATATTAATGAGTCATGGTCATTTCATGCTAACGTCCCTTCATAAGGCAACGATTCAATATTTGACAATAAAACTAGTTCTGTTATGATATGATTGTATATGATTCGGTTTAGTAGCCTCCCATCGATATATGACTAACTTTGTTCACTTGTAGCAAAGGAGAATAATCTTGCTAGCCTATTAAATTATTCACACATCAGTTTAAAACTATGAATTATTTTTTACACACTAGGAGTTTGTCCTTTTTCGATAATAATCGATTTATAATTTATTCTAATCCATAATAATTAAATTATGATTGTTGCACTGATTAATTTTAATCATTACTTTTTTAAATCAGTGCATCAAGCTAAACTGTTCAATCATTACACCCCTAGTAGCTATCCCTCCATTTATTTTTTATGGAATGTAGATTGAATATATACTACACTGGCATGAATGTACAGATTTTAAGATATTTTTCTTAATTCTTTGGTACTCTTTCTCTTTTCTCACATTGCCACACACTCTTAATTATGCTTACATGGACTTTGTACTCTTTCTGTCCTTAAATACATTAACCAGCTGTATTTTACAAAGTTGCTGTTTGCCGAGGCATACAATTCTGCACTCTCTCTCTCTCTCTCTCTCTCACACACACACACACACCTGAAAATTCTTTGTATAATTAAGAGAGATCTTTATCAGCTTGTTTCCAAGCTTGCACATACACATATACATTGTACCCAAATGCACACACACATGCTGCTAACACCAAAGCAGCTCAGCTGAACTAAAAGAGGAAGGTGAATGAGAGTGTCATCAACGTTACACACTTTCCTCTTGGTTTCACACATCTGCCTTATATCACAACCTAACCTTTCTCCAGATATTGACTGTCTATCACTGTACTTTTGCTTATGTTTAGAAGGTCAGCTTCTGCATTCTTTTCTATATTCTGTCCATACAAATGTGCAACACACAAAACATATTAAAAGAACTTATTTCAATCAAGATAGCATGAATTTAGAAGTAGCATGGACTTACTTTATGTGACCTCCATTTTTGTGATGTCCTCTCTCCCCTTCTCTCTGTCACACACAAACTCTCTCTCTCCACTCTCCTTTCTCTCGCTCTCTCGCACACTGAGCGCACGCCTTATCTTAGCCAATCACATGGCTAAATGGGTTCTTTTCAAGTAGGCGTGCTTGTCTTTTAATGTATGTGCGTGTATGTAAGCGAATCATGTCTATGTGTGTCACTGTGACTGCCTATCCTCGACTCCTTGTCTGTAAACTTGTATGAGTAAGTCATCATGGGTCCCTTTTTCCAAGTTCTGACCCATAGTTTTTGTTCTTTTGGTTTTTTTCCCATTTTCTTAACCACTTGTGTGCTTTGTTCAGTACATAAAAGTACTCTAATAGGGTAAAATCCTGGAGTCAGCCTATTTGGAACAGCAACAACAAAAATCTCTGAATTATTTTCATCCCTAGTCTCTCAGTGTGGTTTTAACTCATGTGACTTTATGTACATTGGACCATAAAAGAATGTAAATGATGTTGATGTTTGGAGTAGCAGCAGTGTGAAGACAGCTGATAATTATCCTGTCAGCTGTGACATTCATGCTGCTAATATGTTTTTTTTATTAGACACTGTACAGCCCCACATTGACAGGCACATTTCTCCCTGACGTCTTCTTTATTTGCTTTTTACCAGCAATGTGGAGGTTTTTCCTGCTGCTAATACAGACAAACACTGCTTGTTATGCAATCGAGACCAGACTGATAAAAGAGGTGCATTCAAATCTTTACATCTATAAATATTATTCTTATTTGTTCTTTTTTTTTTCTTTCTACTTGAGCCCTGCTTCATAAGCTTGACCCAACCACATTATGAACATGTCATGGCAGAAGATGCTATGATATTTGATGTCATGACAGCTAAATATGCTGTTTCATGATAAATAACATGATATGTACTTCATGACATCCATCATAATGCTGTACAAAATAGGTGTTAATGGATACACAATTTCTCCTGATACATTATAGGTTCTATCATCTTCTTGTTGTTTGTTCTTGTTCATTTCACTTGTATCTTGCTTTGTTCATGTAGCTTTTATTTATTTTTTTTTTCAATTTCCTTTCAGCTTTAATTTATGCTATTTATTATTCATTATTTGTTTCCATTTTGGGGGTGCCTTAAGCAATACTTATGCTAGTTTCATCATGATCTGTTCTTGTAACTTATAAAAATTTCAATGTTCAAATTTTGGAGAATCACACTTGTTCATTTCAACCATACCCACCTAACAAAACTGTTAGAAAGGTGGAAACCACATAAGAGAAAATGAAAAAGAGAGGGGGAAATTAAAGTAGGAAGTCATTTTGCTTTAATTTTTTTTCTTGAAAGTACAAAGATTTCAAGTAAATAAAATAGAAAGAGTAATAAAAAAACCAAATAAATCAAATGCAGGCCCCTAGACTAAAATGGAATGAGAATTAATGAATGTCAATGCTTTTGAATTCAGTATAGGAGAAAAAGGGAGATAACATACAAGAATACAAGAAATTCAGTGTTTGCCCTTTTAGGTTTTCTAGGTTTAAAAAGAGGACAATGTCCACTTACTCAGAGTAACCATTGTGATTTCTGTCTGTGAGAGATGCTTTGTTAAGGTATAGCCTAAAATGAAAAGGGGAAGTCATAAGCCTACATCTCTTCAGTATGTGACACTTATTTATGCTTCAATCTTTCACACACACACACACACACACACACACACACACACACACACACACACACACACACACACACTATTATTCTGTCCTCTTTCAGAAACCATATCCTTGATAGACCACTGGTCTTTAGTACTTAAGGCACACACACACGCACACACACACACACCTGAATCAGTAAGCTCCTCCCATTTTTCTCCTTGTGGCTCTTGCTTAATGTTCTGCTGATATTACTGATGTTTATCACCATTAAACATATGCTCTTACTGTAAGGTCACTTTGACTGTGTTGGCGAAAACATGCATGCAGAAATCCGTAAGACACACATCAGTACTTTAGGATCTTTAGATTCAGATTAAAATATCTGATGGACCTTTGTCATCTGGTGTTATTTTAGGCCAGGGATGCAAATTATTATTCTAGATCTCTATGTGAGATTAACATGTGCTTGATCATGCCAACAAGATGATCTACAATATGCTCTTGTTCTTTTAAGGGAAAAGTTAAGCTTAAGCCAGAACAATATGCCAAAGATTACAATTTTTCCTTTTTTATTGAATGATACGTAAAAATTTACAGTTAAAAAAGTTACATTTAATGCTGAGGAACATCTGTGAGACAGATTATTTACATTATAGCAGCTATAGACAGTCTTTCCCTCACCAGTCTCTCTTTTTTTCTCAATCTTGCAGTAAATAAGACAAAAAGTGCTGCTTGCCATGTTTCTGAGAAAAGCCCAAAGTCCTGTGTCCTGAAGACTTTCCTGTGGCAGAAAACATATGGACTGTTAAAAGGTGCTGACAATGGAGACTCCTTCCATGTTAAATAAATGCCTTCTAACTGAAAACTTCACCATGTCAATGATTGTACATTCTTTAGTTGTTAAATGACAGCTATTAGCTTTAGATTAAACATAAATCAGAATTTCGAAAATGACAGAAAAAAGGAGGGGGAGGTAAGGTCTAGTGACGTCATCTCCATTAAATAGAAAGCCTACAGCACTATACTTTCAGGATTCCTAGCTATGGCCCTGCATGCATTCTTGGTGAAATCTCCTCATATTGTTAACTCGAAAGGTCATCAAGCTTTCTCCTTTACAAGGTTTCTCTCCACAGAGGGAGAATGCATCAAGGCCTGACCTGAACTTCCCCTGGCTGGCCAAACAACTGAGTCACTGGCTGTCTTCAGACGGTGACTGAAAACCTCCCTCTTCACTAAACACTAAACACTGAGCACTAACAAAACACAAAAAACTGTATTAAAATGTACTAACTCCTCTCTAATGGGGGTTCGCTTGATGGTATTCGTAGACCCTGACTTATTTGTACTAGCAAGAGTAGTTGTTTATTGAAATTCGGTTAAAGCCTGCCTTTACAGTTGAATCAGTTAAGCCATAGTACAAAGTATGAAAGTACTGTTATGTGCAAGCCATGTGACAGCAACTTCAAACACCACAGAAACATAATTTCCCTGAAGTATCACAAGCCTAACAAGTCTTAGTCAGCAAAGCACATGCCTGATTTTTAAATATAAATGTACCAATCAGCCCCTGCTATGAATAGAGCTAAATCTGTAACTGCTGCTATTACCACTTCAAATGTCTTGTTATATGGTGATGGCTGATTATGACAGAATCACACAGCAGTCCTTATTGTGTCATAACAGTGACATGGCCAATAATCTCCAGGAGGTTCCAGAAATTCACTAGACAAAATTATGCCAAACAGAAGTAGAAGCACAATTTATCATCAATCAATCTTACCATACAAATAACTTTAACTGGTGTATAAAATAAAATGCTCTTATGACAGTGCCACTGAAAATGATTATAATAACATGCTAGTAATATGATGGAAATGACAGAATAGTGCAACTACTGTGCAAAACAATGTTATTTGACACATACTGTATATAATCCGTAGCAATGTATGTTTGTTATTTGTGCTTGTGTGTGTGTCTGTGTCATGTGTGTGTGTTTTCAAAAAGACCGTTCACTGAGATATTACCTGTGGTGTTTTTGCGTGTTTTTATGGTAGCTTATCACTAAGATGTTCTTGTTTATTAAAGAGATTTGAAGGTAAGCGATGTGTGATGTATTTATATTGTCCTTTCTGTAGTATAGCCATTGTTGTCCTCATGTGCTATCAGAATTATCATAAATATACACTCACTGTCCACTTAATTAGGAACACCTGTGCACCTGCACATTCATGCAGTTATCTTAGCAGCCAATCATGATAGCCAATCATGATCTTAGCAGCCAATCATGCAGCAGCACAATGCAAATCAGTCAAGCAGATACAGGTCAAGAGCTTCAGTTAATGTTCACATCAATCATCAGAATGAAGAAAAAATGCGATCTCTGTGACTTTGATCATGGCATGGATGTTGGCACCAGAAGGCTGGATTGACTATTTCAGAAACTGACGATCTCCTGGGAATTTCACACACAACTGTCTCTAGAGTTTACACAGAATTGTGCGGAAAAAAAAAACCACTGAGTGAGAGACAGTGACAGTTCTGTGGGTGGAAGCACATTGTTGATAAGAATGAAGAATTGAGTGGCCCAACAGAAAAGCATTCGCCCTATCCTCCGGAGATCATGAGTTTGAATCCTGATGATGCCACAGCCATCCATGGCTGGGAGTCCAAGAGAGCAAAATTGTCTGTGGTGCCAGTTAGGGACGAGTGTGTTACGTTGCTCCCTGACGTTGCACGAGCAGTTTGAAAGATGTGGTTGGCTGGGTTAGCATGTGATAGCCTTCGCCCTCCCAGGTTGGTAGCTATTGTGTGATAGGGGAGAGATGCCTCATGGGTAGACAGAGGACATGCAGTGCACTTTAGTAATATCTGTAGTAGTGGAAAAATCTGAAACATAAGATTATAGAAGGTGTTTTGAAAAAAGAGACAGAAAACTTTTCATCTCTTAGGCAAAAGAAGTTCACCATGAAGAACCATGAAGAGAAGAACTATAGGCTACAGCAATTCAAGCAACTTACAAAATAAATTAAAAACTTCTGCTCTGGCACTGAAAGGGACCTACACGAGGCAGCTTGTAGGTTACATTTCCTGATTTCTTTTCATTCATTCATTCATTCATTCATCTTTAATAACTGCTTCATCCTGGTCAGCGTTGTGATGAATCCAGAGCCTATCCCAGGAACACTGGGCGAAAGGCAGGAATACACCCTGAATAGGTTGCCTATGTCTATCACAGGGCACCATGCACACACACACACACACACACACACACACACATTCACACTCTTTTTCACACCAAGGTGCAGTTTAGCATAGTCAGTAAACCTAAAAACATGTTTTGGACAGTGTGAGGAAACCAAAGAATCTGGAAGAAACCCACGCAGACACAAGGAGATAGTAACCTGAGTTCAGGATGGAACCGGGGAAGCCTGTAAACATGAGATGAACATGAGGCAGCAACCCTAGATTAAAAGATAATCCTAAAGATCATGAGTATATGTTATGTATTTTTTCTCACTGTCTAAATAAAAATAGATTAGTGATGCAGTAATCATTCAGTTCACTTTTTATATTCAGTTTTATGTGAGGAAAAATTTCTTTGCCAAGTTGCTGACAAAACAGCTGTAAGGGGACAGCGCCATCTCCTGACAGCCTCTGCACCTCTGCTTATGCTATACAAAATTATTGCCACTCTTCAAGAGAAGGAGTAAAAATCATACACTGAACATTACAAGCAGTGACTCAAGTTTTCCACTTAAACAATTGTATCCCACTACTTTTCTTTTACCACAAAAATTATTTTTTCAGATAGCCTTTAAGAATGCCTTTGACAAAAGAAGAATGTTTTGAAATCATTCTCCTGGCCGGATCAGGAAGATGGGGAAGGTTGAGATGGATTTTATCAGGAAACATGGCAAGCACATCACACACGACACTGTTGCCAAACTTATTAACAAATTAAAAAGACTCAATGTGGTGCTGGCATACATGGTCCCCTATGTATGGAGACTTTTGGGACACCTTGTAGCATTTCCTCTCAGAAATGTATGCAGCAAAATTAATGGCACCTCTAGAGAACATGGAAAGAAATGGCCATCCTTCAAAATATCTATTTTTAAACACTTCAAGGTTAAAAAGTCTGACACAGTTGAGAATATAAGACTCATGTGTTTAGGTCAATTTCAGAATTGCAGACTTTTTAGTTCATTCTTGCGGTTGTCAAGTTTCAAAATCAACTATGCCATCTTCACATGAACCTGTGCTCCCTTTTCATGAAAGTGTTCCCTTTTGGAGCATTAAAACTTTTATTTGGACCTGTTTACTATGTAGGAGTAGATGCCCCAAGTCAATCACTTTTGATTTTGTAGCAGGATAATTGTAACATTTTTGCATTTATACATCTTTAGTAGGCATTGGGGTGGATCCAGAGTTTATCCTACAACTCTGGGTGCAACGTGGGAATACACCCTGGATGGGCTGCACTCCATCTCAGGGCACCATGAACACACACATTCACACCTAGGGGCAATCTACTGTAGCCAGTCCACATACATATATTTTAGTAGGTGGGAGGAGACTGAAGAACCAAGAAGAATCCCATACAGGCAGATGGGAAACACATGAAACTCCACACATACATTAACACCGAACTCAAGATCAAAACCCTGGAGCTATGAGGCAGCAATGTTCCCCATTGTGCCACTATGCAGTCCATCATTGCAAAATTAATTTTAAAATGCCAAATATAATATGCTATATTTTCAGCTTGAAGGACAAAGTGCTTGGTGAGCCTTCTGCTGGCAGCTGTGTGCTCAGGTGTGAGTGAAAATATAAATGTAAAGAATGTGACAGGGACTAATGACCTGATCATAATCTCTCCAATATAAAATGTTGAAAATAATTTACAAGGGCTAATCAAATTGCATAAAATTGTATGCTGGAAAAAGGCCCTTTTTAGTATTGCTCCACTTTAAAATGGGTCATATTGAGCCCATTGTATGCTGTAGGGCCAATAATCCTTCATACTCTTTGTGCTCCATTTACTGCTTTTGGCAAACCAAGGTCATTAGTGAGATGTTGGTGCTGGGCCTGCTTTCTGCTGTTTTTCCTGTAAGAGTATACAGGGGCTGTGTGATATTTGTTGACTCCAGTTATTCATATTGCTGCTCTTGATCAGGCGTATGATAAAGGTCTCATTTGCACTTGCGTTAGGAATTATACAGGAGACTGCGAACATGTCTCTGAGGGAACCGAGTGTTGTGGGGATAAAGCTGTCTGTGGTCACAGACTGGAGTCTGCAAACCGAAAATGACAAATTTCGGTTACTAAGACAGGTTATTGCCCTGCATTACTGAAAGATCAGCTTGGAGGAAGTTGACATGCAATTAATCAATGCCAAGAAACAGATCACGAAGAACAGAATTGATATGATCATTTGGATTTCGCTATACAATCTGACATACTTTGCTTATGCTCTTTGAAGAACAGCATCATGGGTAGAATAGTATAGAATTGAAAATAGGAAGGAAGAGAGAGAGGGAGGAGCACCTCGCTCTTGTTCGCACGCTTACCAGAAAAAGAGACAGGGCTGAGTAAAAGAGAGAAAGAGAGGAACTTGAGGCGTGCAGAGGCAGACAGAGACAAAACATTTGTCTGGCTTCAACATGAGTCCCTGGATCAGGACCACCACTGAGAGATATGGTGTTGGTATGTGTTTAAATACTTCAGGCCTGTAGTTTGAGGAGTGTGTGTGTGTGTGTTTGTGTGTGTGTGCGTGTGTTTTCTTGTGTGTGTATGTGAATAATGGCCTTCAGATCAGTGTCTGTGGATGCTCACTTTGCTTCCTGCTTTACAGGATGTGGGCAGGTGCTGCTCATTAGATTGATTCACAAATCATTATGTTTGTAAAAAAGTGTAAGTTAAAATCATACAGCAGATATGAAACTTACAGAAATATTCACTAACCGATTTGATCTAGCAAACTGTAGCCTCATAAGATCAGGGTTTACACTAATGCACTATGTGCATAGCGCTCTGTGTGTGCAGTTCAAGGTATCGATTGCTCATCCTCAGGGCAAATTTTGCTGTTTGATAAAGTAAAACAACTTTTTCACAGTGCAATTAAATGTCAAAATATGACCATTTTTGTTGCTTTTGGAGAAACCTGCATTTGTAGGATTTGCATCTTAATAGCAGGAAACACTACAGCGTAGGGAGAATGATTTTTTTTTTAAATCTTTGCCATCACACTGCACTCAGCCTCAGTGCAGAGTCATGTCTCTTTATCTGCCTTATAAAGGCGACATTTACAAACCACTTCAGCATAGTCTGTCAGAAACGTTAAACCTTAAACCTACTGATATCTCTGGTCATGTGATCTGATAGCCGTTTATATCTGTGTTTATGTGGTCGCACACACACAGGAAGTTAACAAGAGAGGAAGTAAAAAGTGAACTAAGAAGTTCAGAAATACAGTGCGTGTCTGTTTGTGTGCTGCTTGTACTCTAAACATGTAGGCGCTGTTTTTATTTGTTACAATATATATTATTTATTTTATAAATAATTTTAAAATTACATATTGTGACCCCATAGCTCATTAGTGGTTTGAGCCATGTGGCCTGTTAATGCTGGTCATATTTCTGTAACTTTTACAACAACACCTTACTATAAGGTCCTTATATAAACAATATATAAATATTCAATGCTTTCATAATGATGAATCAGGAAATAATGATGTGTACCCCTTAACAGCCTCTGAGTCATTAAGTAGTTAAGTATTAACATCTTGTTAACTCATTCTGGTAATTAATATCATGGCTTATGAAGTATCAACAAAGATTATTTACATTTTCTTTTTGTACACAATGTAGGTTAACCAAAACTTGCCACAATTTGCAATGTGAAGCCAGCATCACTAAAAGGTTGCTTTGGGATCACATGATCCTACTCAAAGCACTTTACTGGTGTGATATTATAAAAATGGGTATAATGATGATCTCACAGGAGGTTGATCTATTCAAACACACACGAAGGATATGTACAGATGTGATTTTAAAACACTATTATAAACTGTTTGCTACCACAGGTGAAAAGGTTAACAGCATGTATACAGCATTTCATTTGTATTTATAAGGCATCCTGTGTTAAAATTTAGTTTAAAATTGCGTGCTGGAAAACTAGTAATCAAAAGGGTTTCAAACTTCAGTCTACAATTTGGGTTAATCTAGATTGTTTGCAAACAGACCTTTCGTAATGTAACTGATTTTTATTAATACTGTGTAAATTATGATATTGACAGAATGAGGTAACAAGATGTTAATAGTTAACTATCACCATTATTAATGGCTATTCATACTGTATATGACTCAGAGGCTGTTAATGTGTGCACATCATTATTTTCTGTTGCATGGTGATTTAGTGCACATATTATTTCATAATTATGAAAGCATTAGTCAAATATTAATATAATTGCTTATTTGTGAATCTTATAATAAAGTTTTACCAAAAAGTAGGATTTTCGACTGTCTCTCTATGCTTTCCGTAAATGTATCTAATTTCGACCAGGTTTAATGTCCCTTTCAGATTTATCAAGGTGTTAAAACCCGTTTCTACACAGTTCTTGGCTCTAAGCTGTGTACAAAGTTTGTACTTTTACATTCATAAAATGATTGCCTTATGAATTTTGTCTTTCACAGATGATATGCCATAGAGGGTATGGGCTTTACTAACCTAGCAGACCTGTGCAAAAAGCTTATGGCCTCAACCTTTGTGCTTGAGGAGTATGTTTTATTAATGGTGTTTTATTAATGTTTTACTGTCAAAAAAAGAGAGTAAATATTCATCTTAAGTGTCTTTTAACAAGGAATTTACATGAAGTGTACCTTTAAATGTTTACTACGAAAGCTTATTAAAGGTATAACAAGTCCAAAGTACCTTAAATCAGATTTAAAGACATTATATTCACTGTTCCAGGTACATATAATACACATAAAGGCTCAAAAGATGTACCTGTGAGGGTACTACCCCACACTAGTGACAAAGAAAAGTATGATTTACTGCCTTTTTCTGTGTGTTGATGCATCAAGACAAAGTTATTTATATAGCACATTTCATACATAAGGCATGTTAAGGTGCTTCAGAAATGAAAAGTATTTTAAAAAACAATTGATTTTTATAAAGAAATTTTAAAAGTAACAAAAAAAGTTAACAAAATACTGCATTAAGATAAAAGTGCATTAAGATAAATAAGACAGATAAAAGATAAGAAGCTAAAACAGCAATGCAGTATCAATTCTGAAATCTAAAAGCAGTGCCTAAAACCTAACTGAAAGCTCGATCAAAACGACATCAGTCTCCATTTATCTGGGCACTTGTAAGGTTCTCTGACTGTTGGTTCCATGTATGAGTGGCATATAAGCTAAATGCTACTTCTCTGTGTTTGGCTTATATTGCTTGAGCATACCAGACAGATACATTGGCTCAAAACCATGTAGTGATTTCTAGACAGTACTAGCATCTTAAAGTGAATTCTGTAACACACTGGGACACAATGTAAGGATTCAAGAATCAGGGTGATGTGATCCATTCTTTTTGTTCGAGTGAGAACTCTGGCAGCTGTATTTTAAATGAGATGAATTGTTGTCTTTTTAGGATGTCCAGTCAGAAGACCATTACAGTAATCAATCCTGATTACTTACAATTAGCTGAATAGTCTCTAGAGCTATATTTCAGTCTGAAGACTGCGACAACCCCCTGCTGATGACCCATCATGATAGTAGAAGTAAACTTTGGGCTTTGAGATGGGCTGGTTATCAATATAAACATATAGACCTAATATTTTTTTATATTAGGCCTAAATACAGCTTATGTAAAAGTAACAGAATTAATCATTAATTTTTTTTTTTATTCTTACCAGTTTAGGAAAACTATGTTGGCATTGGAATGGTAGAATTGAAACATTAAAATATTGTTTCTACTTGGAACAAACCAATTTTTCATTTTTTTTCTGAGATTCTGAGCTTCATAGAGTACCCTCTAGGTATTTCCCTCTCTCTATCAAAATAGACATTGTGACTAACATACATGTAATACACTTTGCCCTTTTCCTTCTTGTGGAATATTTAATCGTCACCATAACCAAAGAGCCACAAATCGCCAACTAATCACCTAGTCCTCTACAGATACCTGGCTAGCTAACACTGTTGAGGCATGGTAAATTATTTAAGTTAAAGTTCTCTACATAAATATGACTTTCAATTTGTCCGGTATGCAGGCAATTGTTGAATATCATTTTCAAGTCCTTAAGGTCTAGTACATTTAATCACTTCTGAAGAGAAAGTCATGGGTTAAAGCTTTCAGTTTCTAAGACAGTGTTCCATAAAGGCTGCCTTCGCACTCCAAGCTTGATTAGTCTTATCATTTCTAAATGTTTTTGGGAAAGACAAACAAAGGGTGTTTCATGTTAACACCCAATGCTAGTACTATGTAATTAGCACTTTTATAATGATTTTATAATGTAATATGTGTATATTTAAATACAGCTTTCTTCATTTGGACCAGAATTGTTTACAAAGTTCTGTGGTGAAAAATTCTGAGCTCTCACTAAATGTATCTTGACTATTAGTAGAATAAAGCACTATGAAAAAATTAAATACATAACTTGGCCTGAAGATTGTGTTTGTGTAAGGTGGAGTATACTGTCATTAGATCAGGCACTAGTATGGAGTGCTTATAGTCTGTAGTATTTTTGCAGATCCTTGGACCTGATCATGTATTTCTGAATTATGAATATAATAATATGTTGCGAATTTATAACACAAGACACTACAGAACAATACAGATGAAAATAAATATTACAATATTTTTGTATAGATTTTTTTTTTCATTTATGCAAATATGGCTTGATCTAAATAAATAGGTGTACTTAATGCATTAAAAAATCTAATCTTTGAATGATGTTAGGATTAAAAAGTTTATTATACTGTGAAGCTACACTTCAGAGAAAGTTTTTTTAAGAAGTTTGTTGGAACATAATTTTTGTTTTAATCAAGAGAACACCATGTGCTGTTATAAAAATATTATTTCTCATTTTACAGTATAAAATCTAGCATGAATCCAACAATTATTAAGCTATTGTTGAGATATTTATCTGTAATATTCTTCTAAATAGGGCCAGGACTGAACATTTAAAATGATATTGTGTGTGGAGTTGTGTTACGCTACAGCTACAGATACACCTCGACCCTTACCAGGATAAACTAACTTCTGAGCGAGATTGAGAAACTGTGAATTTTGGTCCTGAATAAAATTCAACATGATCTTTTTGCTTTCACACTAGTAAGTTTTAGGTTTTTAAGGTTTATAACAGAAATGGACATATATGTCATAATCATACAGTGATATATGACATGACATAATTGTGCCAACTGTTTGCAGAGCTCAGCCTTCTTCAAAATTGCTAAATTTCAGATAACGCAATTAGATGCTAGTGGTCATGAGTGGACAAAAATGCTGAAATAAACACATTTCTGCTACTTTTTATTACTACAGTGTAAGAGAAGATGTTACATGCAATTTATCAAAGATGACTGACATTATTTGCATATGTAGTGACTCCTCTTAAGGGCTATGTGTTGTAGGTTTGTATTTGTAGCTTATAGAGGCAGCTTTCTCTATACTCTTCAAGACTAATTCACTTTCTTATATTTAATTCACGTTCTCTCTATATTTTTAGTTAAGTGGAATTTTGCAGCGAAAACAGAGAAACAGTTGTCTCTTGCTGTGGGTGAAACAGTGCACATACAGGAGACATGTGAAGGTAAGACTGTGGGAAGCTGGGGGACTAGGGCCCACCATATATTAAATCTTGCTAAAATTGCCCTTTATTTTGATATGAGAGCAGTTTGTCAGTTTCATATACATATGCTGTAAGGTTTCAATTAGGATTTTGTTGGACAAAGCTGTAAAATTGCAATCCACTATAACTAGGTCTGAGAGAAAAATGGGATTTAATCTGGGGATGCACTGCTCCAGGCTTTTCTGTTTTAAACACTGATTGGGTCATGCATGTTTAGCATCATAAACCCATCCAGCAACACCCAAAAGAGGCTAAACATCTGACATTTTAAGGTTTTCATGCTAAATGAGCCATTACTATGAACCAGAGCAGCAAAGTGGCAGTCTTGGTATGGTGTCTTCTAAAATAGAAAATGAGGTGGATGGTCCTTTTTTTCTAAAAAGTACATAAAGAACTAGATTCACAATAGCTGTCCCAATATGTCTTTTACAGTTATAATAAAATATGGAGAAACAGTTTATAATACTTTTCATATATTAGGTCACTATTTTGAGACTAACAAGGACAAATGAATAAAGATACACAAACTCTTAAGTTACTATTATTAACTACTAATGAATGAATGGGTTAACTTGTCAGTTGTCTGTGGAATTTATTTTACAATTGAGGGGATCCTTGGCTGCAAAAGGTTTGAGAACCCCTGTTATAAAGCTTTATCAAATACTTTTTAGAGGAAAAAAAATCCTATTTGTGGTTTTTCACTAAAAAGCTGGTGTCATTTCAGGTTGGTATATGGGATACATGACCCGGAACAAAGAGAAAAAAGTAAGTGGACGTTATGTTCCTGTAGAATTTTAATCATTCATATCCTGCATCATTTTCTTTATTTCTCCCAACACATCTAAATTAAACCCCATGTGATGTGATTTCCTTTACGACAGGGCGCCTTTCCTGCAAGCTTCATTGAGCTGAAGGAAGTTATCATTGAAAAAAGGGGGTGAGTGACTTCTTATTTTTATTCATTAGTCAGCACTTCATGAGAATAAGAATCTTTTATTCACCAAGTACAAGTGTATAAGGAATTTATCTTGGTAATGGAGTCAACAACAGAGAACACAATTTACACAACATACAATATACAGTATGTAATACTTATACAGAATATACAATATTTTACACATTATAGAACTATTTACAGTAAACACTTCTTCCCGCTGTTCTATAGGAATGAAGAGATCGTGACCTCTGCAGAGATGCCCCTGGTGAAGGAAGTTACCACCACACTGAGGGAATGGGGCAGCATCTGGAAGCAGCTATTTGTGGTACTGTGTGATTTTCTGTCTGAATGTATGTGTACATGCATCTTACAGGCATGTCTTATATCTGATCTGGAATTAATGTAAAGCTCTATACTAACATCAGTTCTAATATCAGTCTTTTCTGTAGCCCTTCCCTCTTTATCACTGATCACTTGTAGCTCATACATTAACCTCCTGACTGAGCAGTGGTTATTTTTAACACTCTGCAGGTCAATAAGAAGGGGAGTTTTAGCCAGGTGCAGGCACTGATGTGGGATCTGATGGAGTGGCGTTCTCAACTGCTCTCTGGCACACTGCCTGGAGATGAGTTTAAGGAACTTAAACAGAAAGTCACGTCTAAAATCGACTACGGAAACAAGTATTGTATTCCTTTCATGTGTTTCTGTGTCTCTGTCTGGCTGTTTGTTTAAAGCTCATTCGCTGTGCTTTTGTTAAATCTGTATTGCTTTTGATTGATTATTCTAGAGTTTATAATGAATATATTTACGATGAACATATTATAGCTTTAATTGTGAATTTTGTTGACATAAAATCTATTCCGTGCCAAGCAATGCAGGCGACGTGGCCTAGTCAAAGGCGAGTGCCCTGAACATTGTTGCAAATATCTATAGTATCTGTAATTTCTTTCAGATTCATCTATAGTTCTCTGTAATTGAAACAAAAACGCCATTCTCCCACATGTCATAACAATATTGCTATTGCAGACGGTTCTAACAATAGATTTTGAAGATCCTGTAAACTAGAGACATCTAGTCTCTTGTCTACAAGCTTCATTAGACATCCCCAGTCTTCATTAGACATTCCCTGTTGCATAATAATAGTTTAAATAACCCAGATTAGAATAATAACATAGAAAGCCTAGTGTTAGCTAGCTTGCTAGCAAAGTTTGGTAATAGTCTAAGCATGATTGTTGATGTAATGTTACCAGATTTTGCTAGCAAGCTTGGCTATATTATAGTTTTCCAAATGTTAGTTATCTTGCTAGTCCTTGGTTTTAATTCCATGTATAATTCTCCTAACATTAGATAGCATGTTACTGAGCTGGGCTAGCTAGTCTTATATCTATCATTTGAAAGGTAACATTGGTTACAATCTACTTAGATGGTAAATCTAACCCTGAACTTAGGTATCTTAGCTAGTGTGCTAAATCAGGATGTCCCAATTCAGTTGCACATACCCACTTTTGTACTGTGTAGCCAATGTTGAAAATAGACATTTCGAAAGAATTTATATACCACTTCAAAAAAAAAAACAACCTGTTTTTATACAATCTTTTATTTGAAGTTGCTCCTTTTTTAAAGTTGACTTGCCCTTCAGAGCCACATACTGATTAGCATTAATTATTTCTCCTGCATTCTTTCCCTGTTGTCATCAGGCTTTAGTTGAAACTGAGCTGATGTCTGTGGTCTTCTATTAAGAGAAACTAGTATGTTTTGGGTAATCTCCTTTTGATTAAGGTGCTTTGGTCATAATGAATAAAGAGTTAGTAATCAAGCTTTTGCAAAAGTATGAGAACTGAGTGACCCTCAAACCGAAAGCTGTTTGTCTCAGCAATATGAGAACTGAGTGATGAGGCTGAGGAGTTGTCTCTGACTGAGCAGATATAAAATTGTGTGTGTGTGTGCAAGTGCAATTTTAAGCATGAATGTATGCGTCAATGTGTGAAACCACATATATGTGTATTAGGGATGTAACACAATCTGTATGCGTTTAGTGCTCCAAATATTCATATCTGTATCTGTATTTGGAGTTAAACTCAAAAGTGGGTGTGGCCGACATCGGAATGTTTTATTAATTATTTTAAAAATAATCATGAAGACTACAGCTAGAAATGCTAGCACTGTCAGCAGGATGTGTAAATTCTTGCTCAGACAGTTCTTCAACCTCAGCTACATGACTCAAATTCATAATTGACCTCAACAACAGATGTGCACAAGACTGTTTTTTTAAAAAAAATCCAACTCAGAGTTATTATTTATTGTTTGTAGATTTTCTACCGAATTTATTTAGTTCTACTTCCCACAATATAAACAAACTAGTGGTCTAATTTAAACCACCGTGATCCTTGTCAGGCAGTTACTAAGGAGGAATGAATGAACCTTGTAAATATATCACACAGCAGTTGACATTAATGAAGATGGTTACAAAACTAGCACCCACAAGCTTCATATCTGATGCATTAAAATAAAACCCTCCCACTCGCACTTTTTGCTGTATCCTACAAGATCCCAGTCCTGATGCTCACCTCTTGTCTCAACCAGATGCCCTGTGAACGTTTCTGGAAAGCTTTCTATTCGTATCTGTATTTATATGCTTATAACACATTTCTGTTTATTCTGAATAATGTATTCATATACAGTTACATCCCTAATGTGTATGTGAATGTGGGATCCGTTCAGGAAAAACGTTTTCCTAGACCAGTTTTACTAATTATTAGGTTTATTTTGGGATTATGGGATAATTATGAAGACTGCGCTCTCTCTGATCCTGTCTTTATTTTCTCTGTCTCCCCTGTGCAGGATTCTGGAGTTGGATCTGGTAGTGAGGGATGTGAATGGGAATATCTTGGACCCTGACAATGCCAGTGTTATTAGCTTGTTCAGAGCTCACGAGGAAGCCACAGCTAAGATCACTGAACGTATCAAAGAAGAGCAGGTTAGAGAGACTTCTACCAGTCTGTCTGTATTACACTGAGGCCATTACTAATTTCTTCACTGAGTTCCAGGCTATAAGATAAATGTGGCAGTCTTGCCTATGTTAATGATTTAAGCTGCAGTCACTCAAACTGCACAAAGCCCAATCAGGACATGATTGATGTGGCTGAGCCAGACTATAGTTAGAGAGATGTTAATGTAAATGGCTGCACCTTACGCTTATCCTTTTACACTATTACAGTCTAATGTCCAGATGGATCACTCTGGAGTCTCGGCACGGATCCAGTCCTCTCCCACACACAGCCTCTACGTGTTCGTGCGCAATTTTGTCTGTCGCATTGGAGAAGAATCAGAGCTCTTCATGTCTCTGTATGACCCCCTCAAACAAATGATCATCAGGTGCGCATCTGATTACAACTTCATCTGCTGGTCTTCACAATACCGTCTCCCTTAGCACAGCTTCATCACTGCTATTGTCCTCATCAGTGTGCATCCACTAAATGAATATTTTAGACCATCCAAAATGAATAAGTTCATTAAGAAATCTAGATGCTTCTCTGAGCATGAATTGCAAATGGCCCGAGCTTTACACATGCCCACACTCTGTCCCTTTGTAAACCTGTGTTACATGGTTGACATTAACTTCCTTTAGGTATCTGTGGTCTGATTATTGTCCTACAATCTTTTACCATATATTTCTCTCTCTCCCTCTCTCTTTCTCTCTAGCGAGAACTATCTAATAAGATGGGGGGATAAAGGATTTCCTAAAGATGTTGAAATGCTCAACAACCTGAAGGTGGTCTTTACTGTAAGTCAACACTAGAGGGCAACATCATACCTATTAGATCAAATGTATTATAGCATATTATAAAGAACATAGCAAAAAAACAAACAAAAAAAAAAAACCCAAAAAATTTATACTCATATTGCATAACTGCACATTTTCTGGTAGAAGTAATGGCCTCTTTCTCTCTCTCTCTCTCTCTCTCTCTCTCTCTCTGTCTCTGTCTCTCTAGGATTTAGGGAACAAGGACCTGAACAGAGAGAAGATTTATCTCATATGTCAGATTGTACGTGTTGGCCGTATGGACCTGAAGGAGACTCATAAGAAATGCACGCTGGGACTGCGCAGGCCTTTTGGGGTTGCAGGTACACTGCTAGAGGCAGGATATGGTTTATATGGCTTAGGGGTCAGTGAATGACACAAGATTAATCAAGAAAACTGAAAAGTTTTGTTGCAGAAGCTCCAGTTTTTAGGTATCTTTCTTTGTCATCATGAATTTGTGTTGAGTTTTATTTAGACAACTGTTTAATATCTTTCTGTGTTTTGAATGATGAACACTGTGCCATAACCTGAATTAAGACATGATGGTGGGTCAAAGAAAACAGGATTTCTGCACAGTCATAAACTATATTTCATACTAAATATATATATATATATACATATATATACACACACATATATATATAAAAAACAAAAACTTTATCGTGTGCATCAGTGTGACTGTCACAGTTACTGAGTATCAGGTTAAAGTGCAAAACCTCATAGTTGGTCTGCTGTAGCCTCACGGTGTTGGCCTGTGTCTCAGTGTGCTCGTGTATACACTCATGTCTGTCTGAACTACACATGAACTAGCCCACTAACTTGATTGAGCTATCTAAAATACAGTGTAGAGAACAAAACTATCACCACTGGTCACTTCCACTATGTGTAGTTTTATTACCCCATCTGTGTTCTTTTGGGTATTTTATCATCTGTGTATTTTGTTTACCAACCTCTCAAAAACACAAGCTGGTGTTAGCATGCTAGTCAAAACATAATGCCACAATGCTCACTCACTGTTGCCCAATATAACTGAGTTAGTCAGTACCTAGCTAAGTTCTCTAGCTACTTCATGACAGTGCTCCACTACAAAGATAAATCTGATCATTTACTAGCCCTCCAGCAAATTAAAGAACAAACAAGTGCCTTAAATCTAGAGCAAAGTGCACAATTTTAGCACAGATTTTCCAGTAGCCAACTCATTTTGGGGCTCAGTGACTAACCGCCTATTAGTGACTACTCGCTGTGCGCTTCGGTGGTGAGCGAGCATGTAGTGTGAATGTTTTTGTGGTGTAAGTCTCCAAACAATCGTTGAGGAGGCAATATTTTCAAGCATGTTTGATGTTCTAAGCAAGAAATTGCATTGTGTTAACCCCTCTGCAACTAGTAGCAAGTACAGGGAACACTCAAATAGTTGCCGATCTGCCGGAGTGTGGACACTAAACACCAAAATTAGAAGGCGAAATTTGGAAAATTGGAGTTAAAATGGTGTAGTGTGCACTAGGTTTTACTTGCTGAGCATAACAAAAGCTAAAACTCCACCACGCCTGTCCATTTCCTCTTCCTCTTATTGACTCTCATTCTGACTCCTGTTTTGTTAACACTTTTGCTCTCTCTCTCTCTCTCTCTCTCTCTCTCTCCTCTGATTGGCTGCCTGGCACTGTGTAGTCAGACATCTTTCATGCTTGCTGTTGTGCTGTGGTAAAATTTGATGTATCTGAGCTGGCGAATCACGCACGCATACAAATTTCCCGCCAATTCTGATCCATTGCCCCTGACACAGCAGTGACTGTGAATCACTGTTACAGGACTGTCAGGGTGACTCAGCTCAGGAACATCATATTATAGTGTCCCCTGACTCATGCTTTTTAATTTTTAATAATAATCCTAGACACTGTCACTTTAATAATAAATGATAAAACTATATATCGGAAACATCCTATAGATTAATATATGAAGTTCAGTCATATCACATTATTATAAGTTGTTGTTTTGAAAACTCTTGATCACTGACCCTGGCAAATAAATGAATCTATTTGACATATTTTTTTTTACTTTATCCTTATATAAAGTTGGAAGGGTGGATGTTTGGCTCTCTGTAGAGTTACAGTTTGAGTATGAAGCAATCTGTCTCTGTCATCTCCTTCACAGTGATGGACATCAGTGACATCATCAAAGGAAAGACAGAGTGTGATGAAGAAAAGCAGTACTTTATTCCCTTTCAACCGTAAGTTATTGATTCCCTTGTTCCTCTCTCCTGCCTCATTTGAAATTTTCTCATTTCTTAGACTCTTATCGTCCAAGTTGTTTATCTTTTCACTCTTCACTGCCTGTCACCTATTTAACCTACCGTCATTTATCTTGAGGAGTGACTAGTCTCGTCGTCTTTTCCTCTGAATGCCAATGTGTGTGTGTGTGTGTGTGTGTGTGCAGGGTCATGGCTGAGAATGACTTTCTTCACACCCTCCTGACCAAAGTGACCACCTCCAGAGGAGACAGTGGAGGACAGGGTAAGTCTGTGATTCTTGCTTTAACATGGTATTAAGTGGCATTATTTCTCTTTGCTACAGATTCATTACAGCACTGCGTCCAATGTGCAATCCTCCAAACAGCAAAAGTGCACAGGTCTGGATTATAATGATCTACCTTAGGGACTCAAGAGCTGAGGTTTATAGCTTTCATTAACACCACCGAGTGGAGGGCAGTGTGGGGAGACAGGGAATCCAGACAACAGAAATAGTTGCATGTCAGTGATATACACTTTATATCAAGTGAAATGAGATTAGTTTTTCCTTGTGGATCTAAAATGAGCCATTTGGGAGCAGAAATACGAAACCTTCGATTGGAGCAGGCATTAGTGGTCATAACTTTTCTTACTACTTCAATTGTGTGAAATCGAACAAAATCACTCTTGCTCGTTAGAAGTCTTATGAGTTTTGTACGCCATCTGCTTGTAAATGAGGTCCTGCATGCCTTTTCTGCACGAAAAGGCACGTTCTGTCATTTAAAAGAACAGTTTGGAAACTTACTACAAATATAGTCAATCAACCAAGTTTATTATTAACCTTTATTATAAATATCAGCCTCAAAATAATTCCAGTTCATCAGGGATTTCACTCAGTGTTATTTACTGAAATGTATAAAAATGAACAAAACTTCACTGTTTAGCTAAACACTGCATAAGGTTTACCGGCAACCATCTTGTACAGCTGAAATGACTTTTTAGTACAACTGAGTGAGTCCACCCCTTAGGTCCCAACAAAAAATAGTTTTATTTTAAACACAGATTCTTCCTTTAAACAGCATAGTTAAGCTTCCCATATTTAAATTTAAATATAGAAAGCTTAACTATGCTGTTTAAAGGAGGTATGTGAACATATGGATATGTAATCATGAAAAAGATTTTGGGTGAAATAGACTTCCAGTACTTGTTACATCAGCCTCATAGCTCTAGTGAAAAACTAAAAAAGCAAATGTTGAACACCAAACATGTCTTGGCTCATTAAGTAAATTCAAGGGAAGTAGAAAATTGTGTAAATTAGATTTTTCACGAAACTATTTCTTGAAAATGAAATGTCCAAGCAAGGTGTAGAAGAGTGGATGAGAGCACCAATTCCTCTGACTTTTTGATTACCTTACGCTTGTCCTGCAGGCCTGTGGGTGACGATGAAGGCTCTGGTTGGCGATATCGTTCAGATTCGTAAGGAATATCCCCACCTTGTGGACCGGAGCACTGTTGTGGCCCGCAAGCTGGGCTTTCCAGAGATCATCATGCCAGGAGACATTCGCAATGATATCTACCTCACTCTGCACTCGGGGGACTTTGACAAGTACAACAAAACTACACAGAAGAACGTAGAGGTCATCATGCTTGTGTGTGATGAAGAGGGCAAGGTCGTACCGGTGAGTGGGTTTCACCTTTGCCCTCTGATCTACATTTTCATTTACTTATCTGACGCACTCAGAACCTGTTGATGATCTCCCTCTATAGCTCCTTACAGAGCTGTGTGTTATGATTGGTGCATTTCTCGTCGTCATCTATCTAATATAACCAGCTTTTAGATGTGTGCTGGGCTTGAAATTAAACATGCAAAATCTGTAACTCTGTTGGTTTACCAGTCACTTTGGTGGGCAAACAAAGGTTATGTGTGTTATATAATCTGGATTTGTACAATAGTGTGACGTGTAAATTGTGTTTTTCTATCTATTCAAAGTAGCTATTTGATTGACAGCATGCAAGAACTGAATAGAGTGCAAAATTGAAATACATTTAAGATATTCTATAGATACATTTAGAGTAATGATGTTTAGTAATGTAAGTGTAAATGCTAACTGGCTACTAAATTTGGAAAATTACTAAGCACAGTGACTGGTATGCTTCAAAGTTAGTTTCAAGTTAGTTTCACAGATACACTGCCTGGTAAATGTATGAGCACACACATACACAGTGCATTTAAAAATCAGTAGTTACACATTGGATCTGAGAGATTCAGCTTATCTAATTTATCAAGAAAGACTGAGCTACATTCAGAGTTTGGTAAACTGACAGTTTTTACTCTTTTTATTTCTTCAGAATGCTATCTGTTTGGGTGCAGGAGATAAACCAGTATCTGAATACAGATCCGTCATCTACTACCAGATTAAACAACCACGCTGGATGGAAACTTTTAAGGTTGGAAATTTTTATGCCAATATGCAAGAAAAAAAAAAAAAAAGAAATAGCACAGCTGCAAACTGAAATCACATTCGTAAAGGTGGTAGCTGGATTAAAGTTTAATAATAATGCCATTCAAAGGTGCACTATAATGGCTACAATGATATTCACAATTACTTTGCTTAATACTGAAATCATGGCTATTTCTTATAATTATTCAAAAATAATTCAAAAACACATTTTTACTTCATTTTATATTTTAAATAATTTTCCATTCCAAATTTATTTCTCCCACTGTATGAATTTTAATAAATATAATACTGAACATTATTCACATTAACTGAGTGGATCTATAAAATGTTAACACAAATAGATTAAATAAATCCATATGCCACTGTGGCTGTCGCAGGTCGCCAGGTTGTGTAGCTGGATAAAGGTTGTTCGTTACATTAAAAAATATATACGAATGGAAACAATAGGTTTTAATGCACCATTAACATGTTAATAAATAATAATATCCAATGTTTGCCAACTTTAGCCAAGCTGAACAAGTTTTTAGTGGTTTCTAATTGTTTAAGGATACCGATAATGATGAGAATGATTAAAAATATAATTAACTGTGCAGCCCAAGTATCAATTATAGAAGACCTTCATAGCTAGTTGCACTGAGATCATCATAAAATTATATCACACACTTGAAAATTTTGTAGTGACATGACATTCATGACACAACTCATTTTGTAAATTCAATTCTTGTTAAAACTAGAGTTTGATAAATTATGCAGGCACGTTGCAGAGTGTTATTCATTCCTATCTATCATTTCAGTCAGTCAGAGACAGAATGAGAAGCAAACAGAAAATGGAAAGAGTGTGAGCAAATCAAACAGGGCCAATGGAAACACATGAGTGTACCCGTAGTTAATGACCCATGTCGGTGAATGAGATGTTTCTGCTTCCTGTAGGTGGCGATCCCTCTTGAGGAAATGCAGAGAATTCACTTGCGCTTCATGTTTCGCCATCGCTCTTCTCAAGAGTGTGAGTGCTGCTTACTATTTTTTTTCCTTCCCTCTTCTTCATCACTACTTCGATTTTAGTCCTTTTTCCGTAATATAATTCACCATGACACTTTCACAATACCCCATTGTGCACAAGTTTCTACTCCGGAAGTTGCTCAATTATTTATTTCACCTTAACTTAACAACCTTTGAAAGAGCTTTTACGTATTTTGCTCAGTGTGAAGGAGGGATATGGTCTGCACCATGGCATGTTGTCTGTCTACATTCAGCTTAATTTAATTTTCGTTGTGTAGGGCTTTTAAAAATAGACATGATCACAAAGCAGCTTGATGTAGATTTATAGATTAGATCCCTAATGAGCAAGCCAGAGGTGACAGTGATAACGAAAGAACCTATAAGGGGAACCAGACTGTGATGAGGAGGAGGGAGTGGCCAGGCTGTGAGGATGCACGCCTCCCACTGATTAGACCACTCAGCACCAGGCATACATCCTCACATCCTGGCCACTCCCTCCTCCTCATCACCCAGACATAAAAGAGATTATAAATCATGACTATATGCAGTAGTTTAAGAGTAAAGGCAAACATCTTCATTTGAAAAAGGATATATGAGCATATTGTGAATTATGGTTTCTTGGATGAGCACAAGACAGTCTTTATGATTATAACAACAGTTCTTAGGTACATATCTACAGTATCCAGGTGAGATTATGTATTGATTTGTGGGATTTGTAAATCTTAATGTATCCGTATGGGACCATCCATTGCAGCAGAACCTGCATCACAAGTGCAGAAGGCTCAAAGCATACACTGAGTTGCCAGTTTAATATGTGCACATGTATAACTATCATACAGGTGCACTTTGTAGCTATACAAATAGCTATCTTGTAGTTGTTATGCAAATTAGAAAGGGACCATCAGAGGACCAGAGTATGTATATACTGTAGTTTGTCAATAACACGCACATTTCTTACATTGCCTCTTTCTCCATAGCAAAGGACAAGAGTGAGAAGAACTTTGCCATGGCATTTGTGCGTCTGATGAAGGAGGATGGCACAGTGATGAGGGATGGACCACATGACCTAGTTGTGTTTAAGGTCAGACAAACATATGCACACACACTCATAGAGCTTGTCACTTTCAATAGAGTATTCTCACTCATAGGGCAGCAAGTCGAAATATGTTCGCAGTATTGCAGTATTTTTTCTCTCTGGATGTGCAGGATGGTTTGAGTCGTAGATGTGCCTAAGGACATACTATATGTAGCCATCTCTCCATGTTGATTATGATTCAGGTTTTAACTGGAGATAAACAATATTCTCTCTATTTATCATTTGCTTTAGATAGTAAAGTGGGTTGTAGGAGTGCCAGCATTGCTAACAAGAAAATCCTAGCAGGCAGAGAGAAAAAAGAAAAAAATTACCACTAGCGTGGAGAAGATGGCTCATTTTTTTCAGTGTTGCACCAAGCAGCTGTACAAAAACAGCAAGGCAGAAGTTCAAATTGATTGCTACTTAATAATAATCAGCTTCTCCAAAGTCCAAAGAGATCATAGTCCTGTCCACTACTTTTCTACTGACTCACAGGACCAAGGTTCATGAATTCACAGGTCAAATTTCACCTAGATAAAGTTGGCCCGAAATGAAAGTAAACGCTACCAGAAGCTTATCCATTTTTCACGCCATTCTTTCCCTTTCAGTGAATTGCCTTTCTCCCCAGTGAAATTTCTTTCTGTTTGATTGCAGCTTTAGCTGAGAAAGCAAAAAAGTGTAGTTTTCAGGTGTCTCCCGTATCATCAGACCAATGGGTCAAAAATCACACATGCTCAGCGAAACCAGAGATATTAGCAACTCCGGGGGGTGGCTGTCTTTGAATGTTAGAAGAGACCGTCCTTTATTTATTAAAGCCATTCTTCATAATTTGCCTTGATATATCTCCCTTCAGTTAGATGCAATCACTCATGCTTGATATACCTAAGGTTTATTCTGACTGGAGAAAGACAGTCTTTAAGATACAGCACTCTACACATCTGGAATAAACTTCAGAGCAGCTTTGAACTTGATAGCTATTTTAACAGATATTTTTAGTCATGGAAATAGTTTGTACACTTGTAAAAAGCTGAGTTATCATGCCCTAAGACCTGTGCTCCTTCTCCATGTGATGTCATGTAGAAAAGGTTTGAAGCTATGGTACACCAGTGCTCGAGAGTTTAAAAAACGAGCATTGGGGACACAACTTTGTCACAAACTTGATGTTTCATTTTTCGCTCAAATGGTTATGCAATGACTAGTGCCGTTTATCATTCAGAGATGAATGAAGTTCAGAATAATTTTGTCAGTCTCTTTACCAAAACATAAACTGGACAAAATCACTCAGATAGAAAGAATTATATGCTACTGGTATGCTTTGTATCAAATTAGGTAGTCTGTAGATGAAATTAGTTAATTGACCATGATTGATTTATTCAACTATTTTATGGTTTATGTGCCAAATTATTTTATGATTTTATGGTTTTATGTGCCCTGGATGCAAAACCCACCGCATGTGGTTTGATCGTTCCTAGTAAATACTGCAGTGGGTTTTGCATAAGAAACTGCTGTTTAGTCCAAATCCTTCTGGACATTTCCAATTAGTGCATTTAGGGGTCATGGAGGGTGCTTGTGAGAACACTTTGAACCCCCAAATGAGAACTGGAAGTTTTTATACCACCCAAGCAGGAGCCACACCTGATTCCACATGATGATAATGACTATCTGATGTGGCTCTGGCTTGGATAAAATGAAAACTTGAAGCCACAATGGTCCTTTGTGGATAAGATTGGACCTACAGCTTTACAGACCCTGGGGACATTTTGGCCAGCAGGCAAGCATGTCTCCTTCAAGCAGGTTGAGCTGTAAAGCTGTGATGACAGATTTTATACAAACAGGACATGTGTGAATGATTTGTGTATATTTGTCCGGTGTGCTCATGCGAGTGTGTTCTCTCTCTTCAGGGTGATAGCAAGCGCATGGAGGATGTGAGCTCATATCTGTCTTTACCCTCTGAGCGCACACACACTGACACCCACAAAGGGGCGACGCTGATGAGGAATAACAGCACTGCGGGCAGCCTGTCGGTCAGCTCACGAGACAGCTTCACCATCTCCACTCTCGTCTGCTCCACCAAACTCACCCAGAATGGTGTGTGAGTGTGTGTGTGTGTGTGTGTGTGTGTGTGTGAGAAACAGAGAGAGAGAGAGAGAGAGAGAGAGAGGGGGAGGGAGACTGAGTGGCAGAGGAACAAGTGCCGTCTTTGTCTCAATGTGAAATGTGCACAGCAGTGGATATACAAAGTCTACACACCCCTGTTAAGATGGCAGTTTTTTATTATTCAAAAAAAATGAAACCAAGATAAATCATGTCAGAACTTTTTCCACCCTCAGTGTAAAATTACAGTGTATAAAAATTAAGTGAAGAACAATCAAATAAAAAAAACCTTAAAACAAAAAACAGTAACCTGGTTACATAAGTGTGCACACCGCTAAACTAACACTTTGTTGAGGCACCTTTTGATTTTATTACACCACTCAGTCTTTTTGGCTAAAAGTCTATCAGCATGGTACACCTTGACTTGGCAATATTTTCTCACTCTTTCTTGCAAAAACATTCTCAAGCCATCAAATTGAATGG